>NW_026612383.1:0-105677 GCF_029931775.1 Euleptes europaea | reverse complement strand
TTTATTTCTTAACAAAGTGTTAAGCACTATTACGAACAAATCAAAGTCTAATACTCCTTATATTTTCTTGCTCTGAACAATAAAATTGTACCATTGTGCTTCAGCTACTGCTGCTGTTTTGACATTATCTCTGTCCTGAGCTTAGATCAATAGAGATCGTCATTTTATAATTTTGAAAGGGGACTTTGAGTTTTGAAAGTCTTAAACTATTATTTTATTATATCGAGCGCCTGCAGGTGCCATTCTAAGACAAGATTGTATTTGTGAGAAGTGCTGCTCATACACCTATTAAGAGATAGCCCTTCCCTGAGAGCATAAGCATGCAGGAAAGACAAAGAAGGAGAGAAAAGAAAGTGAAAACTCACATTAGTGGAAACATAGTTGCCCAAAATCGCCAGATAGCCCATCTATTCTTTGTCTTCCAGATAGTTCTGCTACCTTGGTCAGACACTCCTAAGATAAATGGGATTTTAGCTTGAACAACAGCTTGGCTGGGATTCTGAAGCTGCTCTTGTTACTCTTTGTGGATTCTTTGGCCAATATGATTAGGGTATATTTCCTACAGGTATGAAAGTAAATCTCTTACCAGTACTATGTCTCTTGGCCGGTGGGCTCAGAACAGAACACAGGAAGTGCATTTGGATATCCCTGGCCTGAAAATATATCAAAAAATATCTTATTGGTATTTTCTGGATATATTTGGTCTCCAAAGGATATCCAGGATTTTTCAGGATACCAAAAAACGGGTCCCCAAAAATCCTGGAAATATTCAGGATTAACCAGGAATATTGGGATCCACATTTTCAGGCTCACAGGACCATCCTCCCCTTCCCTACTTTTTAACCTGTGTTTCTGGTCTCCAGGGCTTGGTATTAGCTTGCCAGGCTGCTTTAGGCAAGTTTGGAATGTTTTTTTTTTTAACTTCCTTCTTTGCCAGAGTTGGATTTGTGTCACGTTAATGGTATTTTGTGGATTTTCAATTTACATTGAGATTCTTGTGTTTTATTAATTATTTATTTTATTTAACTTTTATTTTATTGGATTTTTATCTTGCCCTCCTCCACCAAGTCTGAGATTCTCTCATTTTATATAGTTTGAGATTCTCCATTTTACATTGGTTGACTTAACAACAGCTTGCAATAAGATTCCTATGGGGAGATCTTGGGTTTTACATTTTTGTGGGATTCCCCCCCCCTCCATAGGAAACAATGGAGGATGGCTGGAGGCACATTGTTTAGGGGCCCATAGAATTGTGCACCTTGGTTCAATTTAATTGAAATTTGGGGGTTATTTAAAGGACAGGAATCAGTAGCTCCCTTACAAATTTGGTGACAGTACCTTTAAAAACACTCCCACCTCCTTGGAAAGATTCCCTATAGGGAACAATGGAGCCAAAAATATTGGAAACTGGTGGGGGGGATTCAAATACCATACTGGCATTTGGAACCCAGGAAACACGATTACCAATTTTTTTTTGGCTCCAATATATATGGATCTGAAAATGCCATACATTTTTTGGCCACACCCCTACTCTGTATTGGTGCACACCCATGTATTCACCCTGAATGCCTACAGTATATACTAGTGCTGCCTGTTATTGGCAGTGATACAAGAATAACCGCAGTTACAAAAGTGATGGCTATAGTTAATTTTTATTTGTATGATCATCCCACAGCATAGGAGCAGATGATTCTCCACGTTAAATAGTCATAACAACCTCATGAAGTAGGTTAGGCTGAAAAGGATAGTGACAGGCACAAGGTCCCCAGAGAAATTCATGACAGCATGGGGATTTGAACCCTCACCTCCCTGTCTGATGAATCAACTACACTGTACTGGTTCTGAATAATCCAGGCAGCATATAAACAAGGCCTGAGTGGCCACCAGTTCCTGAGGGACATCCTATTGCTAATGCTCCTAGTTTCCTCTGCTACTCTTGCTAATGCTTCCATGTTCTGGGCTGCCTGAAACAGCTTTGTATTTGGACACAGCAGCAAAGAGGATAAGAAAAAGGAGGATGAAGGAGCACCAAGGAGACCGTGGCATCAGGAAAATGAAAGGAGGAATTAGGGATGTGCCTCATAGTAGTTTATTTTCATTTTATACTTAACATTTCTATTGTATGCATTATTTGTTTCCACTGGTTTCAATTACGAACACACTCCCAGCCGTAACTTTTGTCCCCATTCAATAGGAATGAAATTGTCAGGCATCATAGTCATCAACCAAGGGATCCCCCCTGCCTGAGCCTATAACCCCCCCCCCCATTAAGAATTAGTGTAAATAACTTTGGACAGATAGATTTGTCAAGACAGTCCTATTTGGTGCTAAGATCTTTGTGCAACTTGGAGGTAAAAATCCCTGTCAGTTATATATTTACTGAATTGTGGTCTCCTTATCTTCAGCCATTTGCCTAACCTTCTCAAACTCTTGGCCAGATAAACAGGAACCATAATAACAGGTCTGAATATTTCCAGATATTACTGATGTTAATTTCTCCTTTCAGATTATACTGCTGCTGCTGCTGCTGCTACTACTACTACTACTACTACTACTACTACTACTACTACTACTACTAATAATAATAATAATAATAATAATAATAATAATAGTGAGGAGGAGGAATATGGTCTACTCAGTTTTGGTTTGGATTCATATCCAATTTAACATTCCTTCCTGGTAACAGCATTGTAGCAAAACCCAGAACCCCTTGCCATTGCTTGGCATAACTTTTGCATATGTTGGCACATAAAGCTCAAGCAATAATAATACGAAATAATTAGAATTTATTTAGGGTTTTCCCCTTTACTTCCAGTGCTTTAATTAATCTTTCCAATTACTTATAAAGTATGTCAGTAGTATTGTTCCTGTTATATTCATTTAACCACTAGCTACATCCCTGCAGCTTTTTGTTTAGTGGGTTTAGGTTGGCACTTTCCTTCTCTAAGTCAGTTCTTCTGTTCAGTCTCATCTTGCCAATTTGACAGGTTTCAAGCAACATTTTTTTTTGTGTGTGAAAGATTGGGTATTATCTATTTTGTCCAACAAGTGATATTTACTGAATTTTGCTTTTGGACCTTGTCAGACACAGAAATGCCGGCTTCGCGTGGGCCTGTTTTTACATTACTGCTGCTATTTGGGGAGTCTTCTGCTTGTTGACATTTGTGCAGTTCAGCTGTTACACTCAGACCCAGAAAGAAAGGAGAGCATGCCAAAGCCAGGTTTCAAGGGCCAGGGAGCAAAAGAAGAAGGGGCTTAAGGTTATGGAGTAACAATCAACCACTGGGCAGCAATAAACCAAACCGCCTACCCTTCTGCTTCGAAGTCATTCTGACAGGCAAGCAGCTGTAGCTGTCAAGCACTACTATAAATGGTGTGCGCTGCATGGAGGTAAGAGCCCCTTTTTTCACATGGACCACTTTCCTGATTAATTATCTTCAAAGCTATTGAAAGAGTGGATTGAAGGGTCAATGAAAGAAGACAGACAGTAACAAAATTCTGTTTTTATCTACTGTGAGGTGACAAGCACATCAGTGTAACTCAAAGAAGACTTGCACCTATCCAGCTAGGGCCATATGAATGTGAAGTCAACGTTATTTCTTAAATAAAAGAACATATTTGTTTAATTTATTTATTTTACGAAATTTATACCTTGCCATTCTGTCCACACGAAGGCCACCAAGGCGGCTAACAAATTAAAAACAAAAATAATAATGCCACATCTTTAAAACATGAAAACCAACCAAACATGTATTATTTTAAAAAAATTAAAAACAGAGCTAAAATACACCAAAACATAAAAAACAACAATTAAAACATTAGGCAGGAAAGAGGGATCTCTGAGGGAACACCAACTGAAACAACAAAGTCTTCACCTCCTGGCAGAAGATGGCAACAGAAGGGAACAAATGAGTCTCTTTGGGGAGACGATTCCAGAATTTTGGTGCCACAACCAAGAAGGCCTTCTTTTGGGTTGCAACCTGCCTAAACTTTGAAGGCAGGGGCACCCAAAGCAAGGCCTTGGAAGATGGCCATAGTGGTTGGTTGGGTTCTTGAGGCAGTTCTTCAGGTATGCTGGTCCCAAGCCATATAGGGCTTTAAAGGTCAACACCAGCATCTTGAATTGTGCCTGGAAACAGATTGAATGTCAGTGTAGATGGAGCGATATGGTCCTTACAACCCACTCCAGTCAACATCCTGGCTGCGGCACTCTGCACCACTTGGCGTTTCTGAACACTTTCAAAAGCAGCCCCATGTACAGCATATTTTTGTTAATCTAATCTAGATGTAACAAAATGTAATGTATCTCTTATCAGGATGAGGAGATACATATATAAAATGGTACTGAGCATGCAAATTCCTCTTTCTAATCCAACAGCCACAGCTGTGCATTCCTAGCCCTTCAAAAAGCACAGAAATACCACAGACTGGTTCCTCCTACCCCAAACAGGTAATTAGTAAGGGGTTCATTTAAAGGCTCATATATGTAATCCTAGATGCTCCACACCCTCTTTGTTGAATTGGATCCTGAGTGGTGGCATATGAACTAATTACAGACTGGAGCACATAGCCACCATAGAGATACTGTGGAAAACTGCCTCCCTGTGGCAGTATTGACTGACATGGAGGCATAGTTAATCTTCCTTAATCAAACCATGGTGTATCAAATGGTTTCTTTCATGTCAGAATACAGAGAAAGCACAACCAACCTTGTTCATGTGTTTGCCAAAGTTTGAGCAGAAGTACAGCTGATGATGTATTTCATGTTCATATCCTCTGGCTTTTCTGTGGCCTGTTTCCATCTTTTTTGTTGTCTTTTTAAACATTCATTTACTGCCTTTGCTTCTTTAAGTTGCAACATGGGATGTAATTATGGTTCTATGATGGATCAGGAGTTCATTCCACAGTTGAGTCCACACTAGCCATTTAGATGGCAATTGCCATGATTTGTTCAGTCGAGTTTTTTGCAGACCACCTAGAGAATATTTTAGTCAACTTGTTGCATTCTAGTATTTTCTGGCTGTTCTGACTTTCTCCAGATCATTTGCTGGGATTTTTTGAAACTTAAATGACTACTGCAATGCCAGGCTGTTATGTGGGAACAGCCAAAGTGCAATTGAGGTTTCTCGAGGCTGTTGTCCCCTTAATTGCTTTCTGTACTCCCACAAGCTATTCATGAACCAATTGTAAATTATCAGCTCTTGATTCCTTGGGTGGGTGGGGGGATTAAGTGTTTATTTTGCACTTTGTACTTTGCCAAAACCACTGCTCTTTTTTACTATTGCTATTTTCTGAACATAAAAATATCATGAGCAGTGACTTTGACTGGCTATATAGAAGAAGGCTGTACTGAGGTCCCTCACCCTCCCAAGGGAACAAAAACATATAATTAACCTTTGATTAATGAATGCCTGGAGAGAACTGGCAAGCCCCAAAAGTACAGGGAGTAATCAATGAACCTGAAAATAAAGGGGAAAGGGGGAATTATGGAGATAAGCCGAACCTTTGCTGAATGTGATTTACTTCCAAGTGGACATATAATAGGATCTTGCCCATGAGGATGGATTTTGATGTAGAATATAGCACTTTGTTAAAGGCTCAGTAGTATCCACATTTCAATTTTGTTTGTGGCTGAATGTGAAAACAGAATGTCTGAACTGTGCAAAAAGTATGTCTTATGCAACCACTGCAAGCCCCCCATTGTTATCTGTAATACCATTGCCACAAATGTTAGCTGATCATGCATTCATGAGGATCATGGCCCATAATGGTTGGCTGGTGTTTTCTCAATGGACATTCAAAGACGACCCCTGACAATTATGTTATTTATCCATGACAGCGTGGAGTAGGTGACCCCTTCCTAGCTGAAGGAAGAGAGTGGGTGCATATATAAGTGTGTGAAGACAAGGAAGAATGATGGAAATAACTACTGATTAAAAGAAAGTTAAACTGCATTGATTGATTGAAAACCTCTAGTACCTAAAAGTAAGTGTTGGTTTTTTTTAAAAAAGGAAAAGAGAATAGTGTCATGGGATCATTCATTCTGAATGGGTTGGGCATTGGGCAGACTCAATTTGTAATACTATTCACTGGTACCTAGACTAGAAAAGGGGAAGGATTCTTTTTAAGCCTCAGGAATTTCTAAATGAGTGGTTGATATTCCTTCTTTTAGTTTGCTATAGGGTGAGAAACCAAAACAATGAAGCATAATGGCAGTTTGTTCAAAACTCTAGGAACAAGAATTTAACACTTCATATATAGGAAAACATGTAAATTGGTTAAAAAAGCAACATAATCCACATATCTTTTTAAAAAAAGATGCTGAAATCCAAATGTGAGGAACCAGATGTTCAGTGTGGCTTCGTAAGCCTCCTGCTGCCCCCCCCCCTCCTCAGGTTTGTCTGATGTAAATACAGTCACACAGGGAGTGACACAGAGCCAGTGGTGCCAAAATGAGTAGGTGCCATGCCTCCAGGACAGAGGAAGCTCTGACATGATGTTGGGCTGCGAGTGGAGTCTCTTGGAAAGGGCTGGAGTTAGGATGCCAGCTTCCAGGTGAGACCTGGAGATCCCCTGGAATTACAGCGGATCTCCAGACTACAGAAATCAGTTCCCCTGGAGAAAACAGATGCTTTGGGAGGTGGGCTCTATGGCATGGTACCCCACTGAGGTCCCTGCCCTCCCCAAGCTCCATCCCAAAATCTCCAAGAGTATCCCAACCTAGATCTAGCAAGCCTAACCCCCTACCCCCAGGGCCAGGGGGCCCTGGCAACCCTAGCTGGAGGCTGCGTTCAGGAGACAGTGAAGCTGCAGTTGGCTGAGCCAGCACAACCATCAGAAAGAGCAACTGAGCAAACACCCAGTAAGTGTTAGAGACTGAGTTGTGGATTTCCAGACTTGGGCTTGCAGATACGTTCTGAGCTCTTGCCCCATTTCCTTGTTAATATTTGGTATCCATGGCATTCACTTACTTGTGATTGGTATGTGTAGATTTCTGTGTATTGAGTGATAGCATTAAAAGGAGGACAAGTGATGCAGAAACCAGAAGCATAACTTCATGGTCACCAGGAGGTGTAGGCCCAACAGCAAGCAATGGTCCGCCTGCTCTAAAAATCCCACAAAACAAAGATTAAGATTGGCAAAGGTTAAGATTGGCATAACACTAGCACAGAAGAATCGCTATGTAAAAAAAAAAAATCTGGGAGGAACAAAGCTAGGTTCCTTGAATGTTAAAACCATGAATTTCACTTGTTATATACCAGATTCCAGTTTTCTGTCTGTCTGGCATAACAATTTCAATAGGTTTGTTTCAGAAACATCCTAGGCAAAGTTATATCCTTCAATGGGCTTAGAAGGTTGTAACTCTGCTTTGTACAAGACTGGTTAACTAATAGTGCAATCCTAAGAACACTTTCCTGGGAGTAAGCCTCATTGAATAGATCTGTGCAGACCTGCTTAGGATGGCACAGTCAATCAGTAACACCAAACTTTCTTTATGTAAATGATACAAGCATCCCTCCCCAAGACAAAAACCTGAATGATATGGTGAGACTTTAAAGGGAGTATCAAAGGAAAATCCACACATTCACTAGCCCTGTACTCTGATTTATTCTCTTATGTTTCTTTGTGACTTGATAGTGCAAATTTTTAAAAAAAGTGTCAAGAGGAAAAAAACATGTTCTTTGTTATCTCCTTGACCCTTTTCCTGCAGTGTCAATCTGATGAGAAAAACAGAGGAGGGGGCCATTTTACAGAAAAACAGAATGATGATCTGGGATTGCAGAAGAGAGCTAGATTAACCCTCTGTGATTATCACCTACGTGTCAATAACAAAATGTGAATGGGCTCCTGCACTGTTTCCTTCAAAATTTCTAGTCTCACACCTGTCAGACCTCAAGATAACTATCCATCATGGAGTCAAAGTGGCGAGCAACTGTGTGGTCCTTTGATAAGGAACAGTGACACAATTTGTCTTTTTCTCCTCCCACAGATTTCAAGTAATGGGCTAACAGCAGGTTAAGACAGCACAGAGTAGATTTGAATGACTGTTCAGGCAACAAAGCAAGGACAGCTGCAGAAACAGCCTGTAAAACACTCTGGCTTAGACGAAGATAGGAATGAACATGTAAAATTAAAATTAAATCAATCATAAAAGTACTCTTCATAAAAGGAAATTATTTTCATCTATTAGAAGCCTCCTTAATAGAGAACGATCATAAAGCCAAGCCACAATCCTACCTCTTCTATATTATGCAGTCCCAAAGAAGAATCGTTTCCAAAGGGATGTAATAAAGTCTGGAAATGATGCTATAGAGTATTTTAATGGAAATTCTATGGGATGTAAATGACCCTTTTGTCTTATTGTAAAATGCCTACTTCATGGTGTGTTAAATGGGCAGTTGATTTTTTTTTAAATCTGCTACAATCAAGGGAAAATGGCATGGTGTAGCCTGATCTTGTCAGATCTCAGAAGCTAAGCAGGGTCAGTACTTGGAATGGAGACCACTAAGACTCTGCAAAGAAAGGCAATGGAAAACCACCTCTGCTTCTAACTTGCCGCGAAAACCCCTTGCTGGGGTCACTGTAAGTCGGCTGCAACTTGACTGCACTTTATTCACACAGACAATCACAGTCTACATTGCATTGCCTGCCACTGTTTATATAACTGTTGTTTGTTTGTTTATTTATTGCTCAAAGGCATGCATCATATTGTTACTGTTTGTTACATTTTAATCCTGTTTACATGGAATTTACATGGGGTTCCCAGGAGGTCTCCTATCTAGACACCTACTAGGGATGTGCACTTGGATATATCTGAGCCAAATATATATCAAAGAAATACCTTATTGGTATTTTTCAGATATAGTTGGGTCTCCAAATGGTATCCAGGATTTTCTGGGATACTGGTAAATGGGTCCCCAAAAATTCCAGCAATATTCAGGATTAACCGGGAATTTTGGAGCCAGCGTTTGGAGGCTCCCAGGATTGTTTCCCCCCCTGTTTCTTTTGCAAAGTGTCTTCCCAGGCTTGGTATCAGTTTACCAGGCTGATTTCTTTTAGATTATGCCCTTTTAAATTGTTTTTGTCGACTTTGCAAAGTTGTGTCCTTTGCTTGGGTTGCTTTGTGTCCGATTTGCTTTTTGTGGTAGATTCTTGGGTTTGACATTGGTGGCAATGCTTGAGTTGTACATTGCTGTAGATTCTAAGGTTGCGCATTGGTTTGATTCTCTAATTTTACATTTGCTAGGCTTGCAACAGTATTTGTATTAAGGTTTACTTTTACTCGGGGTTTACTTTTTTACATTTCTTTCCTATTAGAATCAATGAAGGGTGATTGTGGGCACCTCATTCAGGGGCCCATAGAATTGGTCCTCTTGGCCCAATTAACCTAAGAAATTTGGAGTTATTTGTATGTTGATTTTGCCATTTCACATAGTAAAATCCAGTTGCAAAGTGCATTGAAAGTGGATTGAAAGTGCATTATTCAGCATGTGCAAAAGTTCTTAATGTATTATGAGATGTCTGGCATTTATTAAGAAAAAGCTAGTGACAGCAGGTCGGCCCCTTCTCCACTCCTCCACATGAGCGGCAGATGCTAATCGGGTGAACTGGATTTGTTTCCCCACTTCTACACATGAAGCCAGCTGGGTGACCTTGGGCTAGTTACAGCTCTCTTAGAGCTCTCTCAGCCTCTCCTACTTCACAGGGTGTCTGTTGTGGGGAGGGGGAGGGAAGGTGACTGTAAGCATGTTTGATTCTCCCTTAAGTGGTAGAGAAAGTTGGCATATAAAAACCAACTCTTCTTCTCCTTGGCTTGGTTCTGAATGGGCTTTAATTAGGCAATTTGTTTTCAAAACAAATAGAATGCAATTAGTTATAAACGGGCAAGTGTCCAGTAGCACCTTAAAGACTAACAAAAATATTTTCTGGTAGGGTGTGAGCTTTCATGAGCCATAGCTCACTTCTTCAGATACAGCTAGAATGATACATTCTAACTGTATCTGAAGAAGTGAGCTGTAGCTCACAAAAGCTCATACCCTACCAGAAAATATTTTTGTAAGTCTTTAAGGTGCTACTGGACTCTTGCCCTTTTCTACTACTGCAGACAGACTAACACGGCTACCCACTGTGAATAGTTATAAAACCAAGCCTGCTCCATATTCTGTGCCCTGCTTTATTCCCAGTGACATCTCCAGAAACCCAACAGGGTTTGAAGGCCTCCCTGTCCCCAAAACAGGGCAGGGGCTTTTATAGTGGGGACCTCTATTAAGTTCTAGACAACTGCAAAGCCAGTGTCTAGAGCTGCCAGGAAACTTGGGAAATGTTGATGTCAGAGAGCATAAAGCCTAATGGAAAGCCTCACTGGAAATGTGGGGAAGTGAAGGGGTGGCAATGGGGAGGGCTTTCAGCAGCACCACTGCAAACTGTGTCTAAACACCAGAGGGATCTGGTGACAATACATAATGATCTTTGTGTAGTGGACCCTTTTCCAAACATCCCTCATATGAGATTCAGCAGCATTTCTAGGAAAAACAATATACAAAACAGAACAAAAAACAGAAACAATTTTAGGAGACAAGGGGCAAGGCTCAGTGGGAGAGTATCTACTTGGCATGCAGAATGTCCCATGTTCAATCCCAAGCATCTCCATTTAAAGGAACCAGGCAAGAAGTAGGTAATGTCAAAGACCTCTACCTGAGACCCTGGAGAGCTGCTGTCAGTCTAAGTAGACATTACTGACTTTGATGGACCAAGGGTCTGATTCAGTATAAGGCAGCTTCATGTATTCATGTGCACACACACACACACACACACACACATCACAGTACAAAATATAGCTGAAAATTAGGTGGCACTGCTTTTGTAGGCTTTGATCCAAAGAAAAGTGGTTTGTGTCAGTAGTAACCTAAAACACTCTTACCACTGACATAAGAAAACTGGGGGGGGGGGAGTAATTCCCATACCCTGAGCAGCTGAGAACTGAACAGCAAGGTCTGTGTGTACCAGTATATGACATAGCACAGAGGGGCACTGGGGCTCGGCTAATATGACGGCATTCTGAGCTCGGATTTTAAACATAGCTTCCATTACAGTATAGGCTCAGCATCACCTTGAAATCATTTCACGCTAACTTGTGGAGCCTCACCTTGCATGGGGCTAAATGAAAACACCCATTCAACAATGTACACGCCTTACTTTGTCAGACGAGTACCAGCACCTGATAACGAAGAGAGTTTCTGCAAGGGCATTCATGTGTATTTTTTTTCATGCAATATTCTGTTTGTGAAAGAATTAATACAGGGCACCAGGGGAAGTGGCATGGGAAGGTGCTGAAGGTGGTTTTGCTACCAGATTTATCTTGAATTTTTAAGTCTATTCCAACTTTTCATAGACTTTTCTTCTTGGCCAGACATAATGCCTTACCCCTCAATGAATTAACTGGCAGATTTTTGAAAACCCCAATCGAACAGAGAGCCTGCCCATGTGGAAAGGCAAAGACAGAAACACTTACCCATTTTTTATTCAGTTGTGATTTATATTCTTCTATAAGACCTTCTTTGATTACTCCATTGATTACTCTCATGACTACCGCTTAATCTATCTGCTGTCTGGGAATGATAAGGCTGTTACTCTATCAGTAGTTTACTACTTAACAGCCGCTTTGAAGATACGCCGAAAGTTATAGTCAAGTTACACCTAAATGCTCATTTGCATACAGGCACGCTTTTTACACTGGAACTGGTTTTATCTTTAATGGTTTTATATTCTACCAGGGTCAGTCAGTGATTCTAGGGCCCTGGACAAGAGTCAAGGATGGGGCTCCTCACTCCTCCCTGTACTCCCACCCAACTACTGATTATAGGTATTTACTTCATTCATAGCCCCACCTGTCTCCTCAATGAGGACCGAAAGCAGTTTATGCCCTTCTCCTCCATTTTATCCTCACAATAATCCAGGCTGAGAGTAGGACTGGAACAAGATCCACCAGCATCTCCCATGGCAGACTCCATTCCCAACCAAGAAGTATTGCCAAGTTGGGGGGAGCATTCTCCCTCCGTACAACCCCTGGCACATGCAAGAACTCATGAAGCTTATACTGAATCAAACCACTGATCCATCAAGATCTGTATTGTCTACTCAGACTATCAGAGGCTCTCCAGAGTCTCAGGTAAAAGTCTTTCACATCACCTACTGTGTGTGGGTGTAAAGTGCTGTCAAGTCGCAGCTGGCTTATAGCAACCCCTGTTGGGGTTTTCAAGGCAGGTGATTGAGCAGAGGTGGTTTGCCATTGCCCTCCTCCTGGCTGTACTATACAGTGCTAAGAGAGACAGCATGGTGTAGTGGTTAAGAGTGGTGGACTCTAATCTGGAGAACTGGGTTTGGTTCCCCATCCCCCCACATGAGTGGTGGACTCTAATCTGGTGAAAGGGGTTGGTTTTCCCACTCCTACACATGAGGCCAGCTGGCTGACCTTGGGCTACTCACAGTTCTCTTTGAACTCTCTCAGCCTCACCTACCTCACAAGGTGTCTGTTGTGGGGAGAGGAAAGGAAGGAGATTGTAAGACGGTTTGACTCTCCTTAAAAGGTAGAGAAAGTCGGCATACAAAAACCAACTCTTATTCTTTTAAAAAAATCTCTTCTCTTAATTTTATATGATTGTGATTTCCCTCTGGAATAGGGAGAGCATTGCTTCATGTTTCAAACTTTAATTATCCATATTTCAGATGGGAAACAATCCCCTCCCCCCAGTCAGATTGGACTTGGGACAGACAAAAGTAGGAAGGATTGGTTTCTCCTGCATTATGGGGTTTAACTCACCACTGCTCATGGTACCTGGGTGGTATGCATGAGTACAAAATACATGCATCAGTTGGAAATGGTGAACACATTTAAATTACTATATTGTTTAGCAAATTACATAGATGGAGCAACTAGGACAGGACCAGACTCCTGTTGTTTGCCAAGGACTATGCTGATTTAAATGTGTTGTTCTACAGTGACATGAAGTGTGTGTGTTTCACATTTAGGGAACCAAACCAGAGTAGGCCAAGCAAGAAGTGGCTGTGAACAAATGAACACATGAAGCTGCCTAATCCTGCATCAGACCTTTGGTCCATCAAAGTCAGTATTGTCTACTCAGACCAGCAGTGGCTCTACAGGGTCTTAGGCAGAGGTCTTTCACAACACCTTTCTGCCTAGTCCCTTTAACTGGAGATGCCGGGGATTGAACCTGGGACCTTCTTCATGCCAAGCAGACACTCTACCATTGTGAGTTATCTTATCTATAGGTATCTAGGTCTCTCCACATCTCTAACTTGGAGTATATGAGTTCATCTGTGGGATGAACATTTGTTGAAGATCTCCTTGGATTTGTGTGTGCGTACACATGTGTGTGTGCATGTGTGCACACACACATGCACACACACACACACATGTGTAAGGGGATGAATTTGATGGCCATCTGCTCTCTTGGAAGTCTAATGATTTAAAAACCCTTTGTGCCTCTGATTGCCAGCTGGGCAAACTTTCTCCTATTAGTCTCTGAATAAAAATAGCTTTTAAAACTCTGCTTGTTACCTGCTTTGCTAAAAACCTATGCAGTTCTGGAGGGAAAGTGATTCTATTAAGTAGGGAATAATCCCTGCTAAGAAATCAGAGGTTTATTGGTGCCGTGACATATGAAACAAAAGACAAATATGATCAGATTTACAAAGAAATGTCACCGACTCACGTAAGTGGTTGTGACACCTGTGTGTCAAATTACAAAGACAATGTATCATAAGCATTGTGCTGCTTAATACACACTTAGGACCATTCTTTCTTGCGGTGGCAGTGAACACTAATCTGTCCTCCTTAGGGACCAAACTCTTCTATCATTCCAAACCTCTGAGCAGCTTCTAACAACCATACTTCTATGTTTAAGCAAATGCCAGAAAACAGTTTTTCCTCTCCTTCAAAGATGAAACTTTCTTCATATATTGTTGAGATTCATCAGAAACATTGGGAAGAGTAATTAACTGAAAAGATAATTTATACCATTCTTTTTTTTTTAGAAGTTGACCAAGTTCAATACATTAAAGGTTTTCCATGGGCAAGGCTCTTCAGATCCAGAAGACATACTTCTAAGCAAAGATAATCCATCTTCTATTCATTAGAAGAGCGCTATAAAATAACATTGGCCAAGGGATTATTCAGTAATATGAAAAGTAATGTTAAAATACAATGATAGCAAACAATGAAAACTGCTATCCAGGAATGTGGAACAAGCAGAAATGAGTCGGGATCCTCAGTATTTATATTAGCTTGGTTTACATTATCTATTTAGGTTTTAGAATTAAGCTTTTCTGACAGTATTCCATAGTTACGTTTTTTTTTTTTTTTGGCATCATTTGTGTCTTTTTACAGAATGCATTAGTACATTTCTGGTATAGGATAAGAATGTATTTTTATAATGCTTTCTGGACAACTAAAGAGGCTTCTAAAAGCCATAAAGAGGTTTTTAAAAGTGTTATTACCAGTAAGCCATAGCACAGTTAATATGGCATGTATTGCAGAAATAAAAGCGGCAAGAAACTATCCTTTCTTTCTGTCTCTGTCTCTCTTTAAACTTTATTTATAGCTTTGCAAAATACTTGCATTCACATAACTTGCCTTTGCAGACTTGCCAGAAGATTAATGATATCACAGTGTTCTTGAGAACAGAAATGTGTCTACCACAGTGTTGAATAATCTCTCCTTTCACACATTAAAAGTGAGATGAGGCCTACTTTAGAAAGCAAGGACAATGTGTCATGCAGAGCTGGCTTACAGACATACCACTGTAGCTGTCCAGAATCACAAATTGCTTTTGCATGACGTATCCTGTCCAAAAAAACCCCACCCCACAACCTTAGACAATATAATTCCGACTGCTCTGAATGGTGCATAATTTGGATTAGTGACTTCAAGGGGTCCAGCCTTTTTCTTTTTTGCACCTACTACTGCAAAATCTACAAGTTATCTGAAGAAGTGAGCTGTGACTCACAAAAGCTCATACTCTGCCAGAAATTTTATTAAGTCTTTAAGGTGCTACTGGACTCTTGCTCTTTTCTGCTGCTATAAATTGGTGTCACAGTATGCACAGGTTCCCATAATCTGCTGCTGCTTAATGTTCTGAATCCAGTTTTTTTTCTTTAAATGGGAACCCTTGCATCATGTTTAAAAGTACAAAACCTTACAGGGATTAGTCTACACAGAAGTCCATTTCCCCAGCTTCTGATAGTCCAGGGAATATACTTTGTACATGGCACAGATCTATGCTGCACCTATGCAGGTGAGGGTGGGGAAGCTATCGGTATGGGACTCTGAAAGGGAACCATATGTAAGATGAACTGAGCTCTTTATGGGGAAGGTGGGGTATAATTGTAATGAAATACGGTAATATTTCCAAGTCCCTTTTCTTTTCCTTATGCTGAATTTACACTTTGCATTGTTTCTCTATGGAGGGGGGCAACCCGTTCCAGACCCCACAAAATTAGACCCCCTTACCAAATCTTCACCAAACTTCAGGGGTTGTGCAAGGAGAGTCCCTTCAAGCTACATTGTGAATTCGGGGGCTCTACCTCAAAAAATGCCCATCAGGAGAATTTAAAAAGTACTTATATTTTAGACTTGTAAGTAATGGCCACCCATTTGCTTCCTTCCCCATGGTCGATGCAGTCAATCATGGGAAATTGAGTTTTCCCATGCTTGTAATGGCCGCTTCCTCCCTCCCTTAAGAGTTGTGGGAAAACTCAATTTCCCATCATTGACTGCAACCTTGCAATCAACCATGAGGAAGGAAGTAAATGGGCAGCCATTACTGACAAGTCTAAAATGTAAGTATTTTTAAATTCTCCTGGGGAGCATTTTTGATGGTACAGTCCCCAAATTTGCAGCTCAGCTTGAAGGGACTCTACTTGTATGACCCCTGATGTTTGGTGAAGATTGGGTAAGGGGGTCCAATTTTATGGGGTCTGGAAGGGGTCAACCCCCTCCATAGAGAAACAATGTTCGCAATTTTTCTCTATGGAGGGGGGCAACCCATTCCAGACTCCATAAAATCGGACCCCTTACCCAATCTTTACCAATCTTCAGAGGTCATGCAACGAAAGTCCCTTCAAGCTATGCTGTGAATTTGAGGACTCTACCTCCAAAAATCACCTACTCGGCTCACGTTTCTTTTTTCCATTAAACCAGAGCCGAAAATAAGCTGAAATGGCGATTTTCAGCTTTAATTTCAGATCGGGTTTACAGTTATACACAAGCCTTCTTGTGCCTTAACACTTACAGCAAGGTCTCAATAAATATAGAACTGCAAGAGCTTCTTTATCTGTTAAAGGCATCCTTACAAATGAAACTTACAGCCTAGAAAACAGTAAAGATATTATTACCAAATGAAATACACTAAATACAAGAGCAAAATACAAACAGTACAGTTTTCTTACCTATCTTTAACAAAATATCCAAAGCCCACAGTCACAATGTATTGTGCGACATCAAGGGAGGGAGGGAGGCCCTAACGCATGGGACATTGCCCACTTGAAGTGGAGCAATGGCATGCCTAGAAGGCAAAACACCTTTTTGTGTGTGCTTGAAGTCTATCTGCTGGAGACTGCCAGAATTATGATAGGATGGAAGACAGAAGGAAAAGCTCTTTTTACAATACAATACAATACCTTTATTGGCATCTTAAAATAGTAAAACACGCCATACAGCAGGCATAAACGAATAGGATAAGATCATTATTATTATTCATTAAAAAAGATGGTTTATCAATTGGAGTTAAAAGTTTGTGGTGTGTTTGAGCTCTCTTGAATTGAATATTTGGATATTCTCTCAATGAGGGTTGTAGCTAAAAAGGAGGCTACTGAAGCAGTGAGATTCCTGTCCTGGTCTGCTAGGAGGAAGCGAGTTAGATCACTTCTTGGTCTTGTACTTCGAGAATCTGGCAGGTGGCTAAACATTAAATGGCGAGATCTGCTGTGGAATGAGCAGTCCAATAGGATATGATCCACCGAGTTGGGGATTCCAGCGTCGCAGGAGCATAATTGGGCATTGTGTGAAGTGCAAAGAAACCCACCGTGAGTCACTGCCGATGGGAAGGCATTTAATCTGGCCAGCATAAAAGCTCTTTGCTGGGATGGAAGTGCTAGATTGTAAAGGTAATTAGCACAAGATCCGTATGTTGTAGCAATGCCCAAAGCACCGGGAGAACAGATTATTGGGGTGTATGGAGAAAAGGAAAAGCTCCTATTAGCAACTAGAAGAGAACAAGTCTCTTTCCCATACACAACATAAAAAAACAGTGCTCCTGCTATTTAACAAGAGGGTAATTATGACTGATTGTTTTTTTTAAACAGAAAGCAGTTGCAAAGACTGTGATTTAAAGGGATCATCTGGGATTATTTCTTTTGATTTATGGCATTTACCTGCCCAAAATTAACACCCTCAAGCTTCTCCCCCCCACACACACACACACTTTTGAAGGAAATTTTTACAGGGCCCATGTTTTCCCCAGTAGGAGTACAAACAGCTTGGGTGGTAGCAATTTTCATTGGGAAAACCACTGAAAGAAAAATAGCTAATCAGCCCCTCTCCCCCCACACCAGTCTCCCCCTTTAAAGCATAGCCCCAGTGGCTATATTAATTAATTAAAAAATTCTGGGAAAAAGAAACCATAGAACTCCACATAATGTAGTTTCAAACTTAAGTGCTTGTGTGTGGGATGGGCCACACATTTCTAGCCTCTGTAGCTGCTAGTAAAACCTTGACAAGTATGCCACATTAAAGTACAAAATAAGGAGAAATTTTTATATATAAATCCATTAGCACATCACCTATAAACCCAGTTTCGTATTTTAGGCTATTTACGCTATAGGAAGCTGAACTGATGGGTTCCTATAGTGACACATTTGACAATATTCGCAGTTCTAAATGCTGTTCATGGCTGCCTAGTTTGTAAAGTAAGAGTGGTTAAGAGGCTTCTAGTCCAAAGCCTAACGTCAGACCCTAAGCTTGTGATGCTTTTACAATTAAGTAATGATGTTCCATTAGCTATTTTGCTGTTACACATTTTACCACAGAATTGTTCTCTAAGCTGCCTCCTCATGTGTGCCCTTGTGATAAATTTTATCAGTCCTCAGCTGGACAGTTTTATACTCTGCAGCTGCATAGTGGCTTTTTATCTAGGTTGGCACCCCCCGAAAAAACAGTATATCCCTGACTTAATTTATATTGTGGCATTTCTGTCAGTAGATGTGAAGTCAGCAGTTTGTGCTCCCTGAGGAAGTTTACAAGGAAGCAGGAGCTTAGCTGAAGAATAAAAGAAAGTCATACAATTTGTAATTAAGAAGTATTAGCAGCTATCTGCTGCAAAACAACAAATAAAATGGTAACGTTTGTTTTCTTGCCAGGCTGGTTTCCAAACTCCACATATTAGCCATTCAGTTCAGCAGTGTTTGTGGCATGGCTATTCATGCTTTCAGAACAACGCCTGGACCATTGTTTCCATATTATTTCTCTCTCTTTTAAATGAAAAAAAAATACTAAGATTTGGTATGAAAAGGGCTGCTGACATGAACAGATAACAGAAATGCAATTCCATCTACTGAAATTTAAGTCAGCTTTGCATCTTGTTCGATTGGACAACTTGGCGTTTGCTGACTTATTTTAATTGGGGGGGATGTACATTTTTCAGAAATGTAAAATGTACATATTCTATGTATATTTTAAAATATTATTCTTTTGTTTTTTACTCAGTGTCTTCCACACAAACTATCCAAAGGCATTACTTCCCAGGAGAACAGATTACAGTGAAGTACTACGACACCCTACCATATCTTATAATTCTAGGCCTTCTTCAAGTATCACTCTTTCAAGCATGGCAGCAATTTGGTAAAGCTAAATGCATTGTTGCAGGCTATTTGGAGATTATTCACAGCTTCAAGGCAATGGTCACACTTAGTAGCGGTATGCTGGCCGTTGGCCGTAACAAATAAACAAACAGTAGTGGTAGACCATTTTTTAGAGAAACAGGTTGGAAAGTACTGTGGTTATAGCTGGCTTGGATTGAACTCTATTAACCATTACTCTAATTAGGCTTTCAAATTCCCAGTTCCACCGCAGGGTTTACCTTGCACCACTTTCTTTTAACCTGAGAGGGTTTGGTTTTCAAGATCTAATACATACACCAGAGTGAGTGACGCATATTGTGAAGGCACACAAAAAGTTCTTAGCTCTTCCTACTACATCTAGTGTCAAAGTTCAGGCTGCAACTAGTACCAGAGGATCTTCTGCATCTGATGAAAAACAGCAGCCTCCTGTGACGTCTCTAGCTACAGTCTCATCCCACTCTTCTGAAAACATTCCCACTAGTGATAGTGATGTACAGTATCATTCTCCAGTGATCCAGGAAAGTTGGGTTTCACTTGACATGATCTCATAAGAACATAAGAAAGGCCATGCTGGATCAGTCCAAGGTCCATCAAGCTCAGAAGTCTGTTCACATAATGGCCAACCAGGTGCCTCTAGGAAGCCCACAAACAAGATGACTGTAGCAGTATTATCCTGCCTGTGTTCCACAGCACCTAACAGAATCTCATTGCATATTGGACAGAAAAGGGAGCATGGAAATGTCAGAATCTGGATGCTGGTTTTTCAGTAACAAAGTGTATCTATCTCAATCAGAATTGTTACCTTACCAAACCAAGGTTTGGTTATGTGAAGTAGGGATGTGTTCAGATCTATCTGGTCTGAATATATATTTAAAAATACCTTATCAGTATTTTCTGGATATATTAGGGTCTCTAGATGGTATCCGGGATTCTTTGGGATACTGGGATATGGATCCCAAAAAAATCCCAGAAATAGACATTTTCAATCATGCAAAGAATGTGAAGCATGTATTGTCATTTGGCAAATACCATGCTCGAAAGAAAGTCAACAGCAGAATTGACACCCAAATGGAAAATCAGTTTTAGGGGAAGTTCTTACTTATTGGGAGAATATTCTCTGAAGTGTAGTTGAAGTCATGGGTTTTTGTTCATTGATGTTTTTGCAGAGCATGGTGTGCTATTTCATGGCTCAGATGAGACTGTTGGATTAAAACCCAATGGCAATTATCATGGTATTCTAGAACTAAGCACTCAGTTTGATCCTTTCTTGACCCAGCACATCAAAGACCATACAAATCATGGAGAACAGCATACATACTTATCAAAAACTATTTCTGATTAATTAATTGCACTGGCCGGCAGCCATTGTTGCTGAATGGTGTTTGGATACTTTGGATGAAATGGATGCATGGTATTTTCCAGAACCTGTTGATTCAGTGCCAGATGAGTCACATGCAGATCAGCTGACTGTTATCTTGCAATATGTACTACATAGTAGTCTAGTTGAATGTTCCATGACCTGAAGTATTACTAGCTACACAGGAAAGAAATTTAGTTGTCTCACCAAAACTGTGATAGACATCAGCCTTTCTCATGGACAAAGTGGTGACAATGCCAACAATATGAGAGCCATCCAGGGGTACAGACAAAGATAAAAGAGCACAATATTTTGGTGGATTCCATACTGTCTGCTGCACACTAGTTCATCCTTGTTGGTCAGTACATCATGGATTATTGCATGGAACATGTTTTGTTTTGGGGATTTCTCAAAAATCATACTAGTTGTTCTCCGTATCAACCAGTCATTGGAGGTTTCTTAAAGGTTCACTACTAAACAAGTATAATCCCAAAATCCCTCTCAGGGACACAGTGGAGTGCCAACCTTGAAGCTGTACATGCATTAATTCTAGGATACCCAAAATACTGAAGCCTCAAGAGATGATGACTCTGAAAAACCAGCAAGAACAAGTGAAATGCAAAGATTCTAAGTGGCATAATGAACATTTTGGAGACTGGAGGACATGAATGATCTACTTCAGCTATTCAGCAGATGCAGCCTATGCTTCCAAAGTATTCATACTGAGTATTGTCGAAGGCTTTCACGGTCAGAGTTCATTGGTTCTTGTAGGTTATCCGGGCTGTGTAACCGTGGTCTTGGAATTTTCTTTCCTGACGTTTCGCCAGCAACTGTGGCAGGCATCTTCAGAGTAGTAACACTGAAGAGACACTGTCCTTCAGTGTTACTACTCTGAAGATGCCTGCCACAGTTGCTGGCAAAACGTCAGGAAAGAAAATTCCAAGACCACGGTTACACAGCCCGGATAACCTACAAGAACCAATATTCATACTGAGCTTTCCACTTCTGTAAACCTACTGAGCAGTATTGAAACTGTTCATTGACAAGTGTGTGGCAATAATGATGAGCATAAGATGAAGAGGGATGCTGGGACTGGTGACTTAGAATATAATTTTGTAAAACATTGTAAAAGATGGAACAGAAGTGACAACACAAGTGTCCACACATTCAGCAATAAAGATGCCTTCAGAGTTAAATACCTTCATCACAATCACTGACAAACTAAAGAGTGTTTTAGAATTTCTGATCAATGTGTACACTGATATTGACTGATATCTGTTCTTCTGGCAGATTTTTAACCTAATATTTCAAGTTCCCAAACCAGTGCAAGTATCAGACATCTGTGTCACTAAAGCCCAAACCATCTCCCAGTAAATTTTATGAAAGTATGTCAGGAATTTCTCTAATTCATATCCATCTTGGATATTATGAAAATGACAATGAAATCAAGTCCGTTGGCATGTTATCCATGAGTCCAGCTTGGTAAGAATTTCCTCCAAATGTTGACAGTTCCCCACGTTTGTATTTGTCATGAAGGATCGCTAATATAATGGAGAACATTCCTTTTCATTAGTTAAAAAAAAGACAAAAACATTTCTGTGATCCACTATGACTCAAGAACGTCTTAGTGCTTCGTCCTTCTTCAGCACTGAAAGGGAATTTGTCATTTATTTGTTATGACAATACCTGCTTTACATGTATAACTAAATAATTATTGGAGGGCTTATTGTTCTCTCCTCCAAAAGATACAGACCTCACAAACACTTCCTTGAAGTTCCTGACACTCATGGAAGAAGCAGCGCAAAACAATTTTAAAAATCCACTATTACAGCTTGCCATAATCATACTAAGGTGGTCATCTCAGAACTTCAATCATAGTTGACTGTGCAGTTTATGTATTGGCATGTATCAGAGACCATGCGCCCTCTTCATTTCCTCCGTAACATGTAATAATAAAAAATGTATGGGAAGAGTGCAGACTAAATTTTGAATCACCTGCAAAATCATGCTGAAAATATTTGTGCTGTTATATTTGATTTAATCATTAGAACAATGTCCTGAAATACTTATCCTATACCAAGCCTGTATTTGCTGATGACCAAATCTTGGGATTCAACTTTGTATGGGAGTTTCATTGCCTTTAGATCAAAGCCTCATCACAGGTCTCAGTAAACGTTGTTACTAAGATTACATAGCATACCTAGGATGTGCAACTAGGGAAAATTTGCCGTACCTTGAAACAAAACAACAACAACAACAATTCAGATGTGGAGACAAGAGTTATGTGGTAGAGCATGTGCTTTGCTTACCTACTTCAGCTTCAAGCCCTAAGCATCTTCTTTTCATACTTGGCTAGAAGGATAGACAGTTTGTCTCAGTATAAGGGAAGTTTATATGTCCTTTTTCTAAATGAACATTGGAACCCAACAAACAACCAAAGCTTTCAAATTTCTTTACAAAGTCATTGTCTATTACCAAATTACTTGATTGTCTATCAACTGGAAACAAAACTAGGAAACAACAACAATCCTACCACAGGAGGGCTAGCACATAGGATAAATATATGAGGCTGTACTTATATATTGTTCCATACTGTCTACTTTTGTGGGTTAATAATTTTTGTGCATATTTCCATGTCTACAACTCCTGTTTACCCCTCAGACTATAATGGTTCCGAAGAAGCATACTTTAATACATATGCTACTGGTACCAAAATGTATATTTAACTCAGTAAATATGTCTTTAAAATACCTCACTATTTAGCCAATCCTAAATATGTATTTACACAAGTCTACTTTCTGTGTTTACCCAAGTGATTGGAAGAGTCTCTCAGGCAAATAACACTGAGTTTATAACCTGCCATGAAAGTTTATTTTTATTTGCACTTGGGGGAAAAAATACTTCAACGCTATGCTGTTTGAAACAAATTTCTTTTCCTCCTTGCAAAGGTGCTGCCTGGTGCTATGCTAGAAGTATTCTGAAAGCAAATGCTTGATTTCTTAACAACCTACAGGCTTTTTAATTACTGCACAAAGTGTGTTAGTTCATCAAGATGACAAAGGATCTTTTATAGGCTTCTGTATTAGACATAGCTGACATCAATCACTGGGGACACTTGAAACTTCAGTCCTAGGAGTTCGTATGCTGTGTCCCTCTAAAGGTGCAACAGGATCTATGCTTAGGGCCAAAAACATCTGTCACACTTTATTTCAAATTTGTCCCTCATCAAAGAACAACCTTTTTCCTTTATGCTCCAAACATAAAATAATAATAATAAATAATGATGTCTATCTATAATTGCTGAATTTGCATCATTGCAGCCATTCACACTCTTCCTTTCCTTTTAAAATTCAGGGAAGGTCTGAACACATATGAAGCTACACAATATTGTCCCTCCTTTCGGCAGGTGTCCAGGTGTCTTTCCCAACTTTGCTTCTTCAAATAATTTTTTATACCTGGAAATACCAGAAATTGAGCCAGGGATCTTCTGCCTGCAAAGCAGGTGCTGTACCCAGTGAGTTACAGGCCTCATTTAGAATCACTATGCAAGTAAAGTCGCTACTAACTTTTTACCTAAAATTAAATTTGAAACGAATTGGGAGATGTTTCCTTATGTGAAACACCTGGAGAATATTGAGGGTACCCAAAAGAGTTACAGTCAAGCCAGAAGCATTTCTCATGGGTGTTCTGCAGGCTGCTGCCCATGTCTATGTGATCTCTGTATTTTGCCTGAAATAATATTCAAGGCAAATCTGGAGGTCCAAATCAACAACATCCGATGCATTTCAAGGGAACTCAAAAATGTTTTGATAAGGCTAGTGAAAATTATAACTGGAGTAGGTGTTTAGAGGTGTAGTTGAACACACATTACATGGAAGTCAACAATTCCTCCAGGCATACAAATCATGAGATCTGTCTAAAGATGCTGTTTGGATTGTTCTGAAGCATAAGTGTTGTTACGGAGAGTATAGCTATTGTAATATGAAGTAAAATGTCCTGCCATACCCTGTGCCCATGTAGGAATAGCACACAGTTGTGTGAACAGTGTAGCATTCAAAAAATCCCACATTATCTATATATTTTCTTCTTCCTGAAGTACCATGGTCCATGTCTCCTCTGATGGACTAAATTTAGAATTTATCCTGGAGCATGAGTCATGAAGATATAGCCATTATAGATGTGTTCAGTATTTCACTAAATCAAGCTGTATGTTTAGGAAAGGTTATGGCAAAGCCTTAGATTCTGGCATGTCCTTATCAACTGGCACATGAGTCAGGATATTGGAGTTTCAGTCATAATCTCATTCTGACCATAAGGAAGTCATGACAAAAGAAACAAACCTCATGTATGAGAAACAAGCGTGGAACCTATCTGAGGTTTGCTTCAATGCTTATCAGCTTCATCCACCTTCAGTCCTTAAAAATGGAAGTATGGAAAATACAAATAATAAAGGATAAATGCTTTAAGTCTTATTAAGAACTGCACACCTCTGAATTAATGAGAAGACTAGATGATTTCATTACAGACAGGAGCAAACTTACTCTGGAAAAATACAGTATGCTAAGGGCATAACACTTAAACCAAACGACAAAGGAAAAACAAACCTCACTTTTTATTCTCATAATCCTACTTGGTTACATAGTGCATGTCCCATGAATGGTTTAAATATTCATAATTCATGTTTCTATAATTGTATAGTGTACATATTTTGTTTGTAATTTAACCTTGCCTTTGCTATTAGGTCACTTTGTTGAGCTGGTTTCTCCAACATTTTTACACACTCGCAAACATTCATACTGCTTTCTCAGTTTTCTTTGTGCATCCAATGAAGAAGACTGTTCCCAATTAAATCATGCTGTGAAAAAACTGGTCAAATCTCTACAGTGTTGCAACACATCATTAGAAAGACTAACTTTTTGAACCTCCCTGGAAATGTGCAGCTCAATTATATTAGAAATATAGTTTTGGTGGCAAGATAAGAAATGTGAAAATTATAAGGATATCTGTCTTAGAACTGTGGTTTCAACCTGACCTGTAAACAAACTTATATTTATGTATAAACATGCACCCAGTGACATCCATGCACAAACATTTCATCTGTAAAGGAAAATTCTACATTATATTGTAGTATTTGTGCATCACTTTCAGCATGCAAATGTACTCAACAGTTCACAAAATCTGCAAAATAAGAAGCACAAGAAGTGACCTTTACCTGAAGAGAAGACCTCAAACAGAATTGTGCACATGTTTGTATAATACAATCAAGTCGCAACCAATTTATAGGGACCCTGGTGGGGGTTTCTAGGCAAGTGATTAAGCAGAGGAGGTTTGCCATTGCCTTCCTCTGAAGGGTCATCCGTGGGGGTCTCCCTTCCAAGTACTGACCCAGCTTAGCTTCCGAGATCTGATGAAATGAAGCTATATTATACCACTCCACATCCCAAAACAGAATTACTGGAATTAAAAAAAAGAGATTAGTGGACATTTATCTGTATCTCACCATATGATTCTGGACTATAAATGTAAAATTTCTGGAAATTTTGAAGTCGGGGAAAAAGTATTTTTTATCTTTTTTGTGTGGAAAACTTCCCAGAAATTTTTAGGGGAAATGAAAATATATGAAATACTCACCTTCCTGTCAAACTGTAACTTTTTTTTACAGATGGAACATAAAATTCGTAAATTTATAATTTAGCATAAAAATTGTACTATTTGATATATTTATGGAATTTAAAAGTATCAATGCCTTCATTTTCTTTAAGAAAACTTGCAAATATACCCAGCAGGGTGTGCATTTTAGACTTCTTGAGCAAAAAAAATATTCACCAAAATCATGATACCTCTTTCTTCACCCAGCATGGGGCTTGGCCAGCCTTTACACCTCCTTTCCTTAATGGTACAGAGCTAAGCTGGGCCGGCTGCCTCCTGCCCCATCTCATGCCAGGTCATGTGCTTCCTTTTCCACCCTTTGCCAGGTAAGCACCTCCTTCTTTGCCTGTGCTGGCTCACAGTGGCAGCAGCTTCCACCTGTCCTGCAAGAGGATGAGGGCCATTGGCTCACAGTAGTGAGCCTCGCAAGGTGAGGGTCACCCATCACCAGGGGCTGCCATATGTGTATGTGTGTGCCATCAAATATAGCTGACTTATGATGACCCCATAGGGTTTTCCAGGCAAGAAACTTTCAGAGGTGGTTTGCTATTGCCTGCCTCTGCAAGGGCTGAAAGAGCACTGAGAGAACTGTGACTGGCCCACAATCGTCCAGCAGGTTTCATGTGGAGGAGTGAGGAATTGAATCCAGTTCATCCAGATCAGAGTCCACCGCTCTTAATCACTACATCAAACCAGCTCACATGGAAGAGTTTGCCATCCTAAAATTACCTCTTAATTTTACTGTTACCAGTAATGGAAAATGTGACGGAAACCGAAACGATTCTAAAACCTAAAGCTGTTCTTTGCTGTTATAAATATACAATTTGGAGGTCATAAATAATGATTATTTAATCTTGTTCTGAAGCACAAACAAGATGTATACTTTTTGATTTCCTGTATGTGTTTCTACACAGGGTTATCAGTCACGGTTATCAGACTCCAAAACGTACTTGAAATATCAGATGGATATAAATTCTCTTTTATATCTGCAGCAGCTGAAAATTAGATGTTTGGATCTGATTCTGTAATGGGAAATTTTCAGATTAAAGATTTACTGCAATCAGTTGCTTTGAAAATTTCTGGGAATCATCATATAAAATCTAGTGATAATTTATAGAAAACTGACACTGGCTAATCTGCAAATATCTGCAAATATAGCATGCACGGGTTCCTTCTGTCCTTTGCATTTTCAAGACTATACCATGGCTGTAGCAGTGTGAAGAATCCTTTCTTCTTGATCCTCATTGTTTCTGCAAAGTTTCAGCAATGATCTCATAGGTGATGAATGGCCGAGTCAACCTAGGATGTTTTTACAAAAAGAGATTTAGTCCACTGTAATGAATGCGCAACCTACTTTTCAGATACAATTATTCTTGGTTCAAATTGGAAGTTACAAATTTGAATGCAAATTTTAACTTTAGAGATTAAGTCTTTTTCTGTATGACATTGTCATTTAGTCTGTCCCGCTGATGAGGAAAATTTGTAAAGGGTATGAGGGCACCTAGCAGACATTTGGATCAGCATTCAACCTGAGAACCAATGTGGTATAGCGGCTAGAGTATCAGTCTAGGTTTGAAAAGATCAAATCCCCATTCTGCCATAAAGTTCACTAGGTTACAGTGACTTTGATCAAGTGACTATCTCTCAGCCTCACAAAGTTTTTGTGGGGAGAATGTAGGAGCTCCTTGGAAGGCTAGGATAACATGTAACAACAACAACAACATCTGGCTGTTGTAAGCTGATCAACGTCAAGTTCTTTGCTGACCCTTCCTTCATTTCATAATAGGAAGGTGCTCATGAGAATTAAATCTGTGTTTGTTCAGCCCCTCTCAAAGAACATATATTGAATACAAATCCCCTGTCTAGCTACCACTTTGCCTATAATCTGCACTTCTGGAAGAAGGCTGACAAACGACCAGAAAAAAGCATAATAGTTGACCTTACTTTCTAAGCCATACTACTCAGGTACTCAGCCTGAGTATAACTTAGAAAAATTATGGAAAGTTACTACCTATTGATCATTTTGAACTTTCTGCCACCTCTGATAAAATGGATCATAAGATATTGGTGACAGCAGATCCTGTTCCACTCATGCTTGTCCCATTCTTTGTGGGGTCCCACCTGGATCCATTTTCACCACCTTCCTGTTTAATTTGTAAATGAGGCCAGTAGACGAGATTGTATAGCAACATGAAACCTAGTGCCTCGGTATCCAAATGACTCTACGGTCTCTCCCTCTTCCTCGTTCACCCACTAAAAAGTTTTTCTCGTCATTTCCCAATATCTCATCATTATTGGGAACCAAGTGAAGCCAAATTGATTGGAATGTAACTATCTTTAGACAAAATATAGACACAACATCTTATTTGGCAAGTCTTACACCTTAGAAGGAGATAGAGACTCCTTGTTGATGGGGATCAATCCTCTCTGATCATTCAAGCTTGCAGCCTTCTTGGGGTGTTTTTGAATTCACTACTTCCTACATTCTGGGGTAGCTGAGAATATTCATTTATCAGTGCTAAGAAGCCTAAATCCCTTTTTTCCAGCTTCAGAAATTTCAGTTGGGTTCCTTCGTAACCTTTTGTTCGGACTTTTGTAATGTGTTCTGCATAGGCTGCCCCCTGTGTAGGCTGCATGGTTAAAAGGTCTAAAATTACATAACTTTACCACCAACTGCTATTCCTGGCTGGTAGAGTCATTTCTTCTCTTAGCAGTTTCTCTCTCACTTCACTCTGCATGTGCCTCTCCCCTGAAGCTTTGTATTTAGGATTATCTGCCTTCCATCTACCCCAACTAGTACTAGAACCATCGCAATTTGGACAAAACTAATCCTTGCTAGACCTGATCTGTATGGACCAACAAGCCAGATCTTGCAAGCTAAGTCCTGGTTAGTACTTGGATGGGAGATCACCAAGGAAGTCCAGCATGGCTACACAGAGGCAGGAAATAGCCAATCACCTCTGAATGTCTCTTGCCTTGAAAACCTTATGTGGTCATCATATGTTGGCTGCAACTTGACAGCAATTTCCACCACTGATTCTTGCTAGGTGCTGTTTCTAGTGTTGCTTGTAGCTACTAAAAAGAAACCCTGCCACCTGCACCTAAGCACTGCAGCAGTATATTGTTGATGCATGGGTCACATCATATGGATCAAAACAAACCTTCCCATTTAGATTATGAAATCTGATACTCTTTGGCTCTCACATGATCCTTACAATGCATTCAATTGTATTCAATAACACAATTGATCCTTACAATGCATTCAATAATTCAATTATTGCTGCCAGCAGAAATAAAAATTAATTCATCTTTAATGTATAACATGCAGTTTACCTTGTTAAACTTATAAAGACAAATTTATTATGAAATCTTTATTGACAGGCAATGTTTTTAAAAGAACCATTCTTCATTCTCAAAGCAGGTCTGCACATTATGAGAAGTCTTTGCTGACTCGTTTATTGTATATAATACAACTCCAAGAGCTGTGAGTGAAAGGGAGAGAATGGTGTTGGTGAAAGGATTATTTAATCTCTTCCCCTTAACTTCCCCATCCCACTGCTGGGGAATCAAACCATTTCCGGTAATCATATAATGTTCACATAGATCAGGAAAACAGAGGAGTACATGCAGTTCACAGGGTGAACATCTTGGAGATGGCAATTTTCAGTGAGACAACAAGGAGAGAAGAAACAGTTAAACCCCTGATCTTTCCCTTTGAATCACAGTACCTGCATTGGATAAAAATAAAAGAAGTCATTAAAAGGAGTCACAGAATCAGATTTAGGTAGTGTAGTTTCCACCCTAACAAACATCTGATCAGTTTGTTACAAATGATCTTTCAGGAATACCTGACCACTATGTTCCGGAGTGAGAAGGTTAGGGTTAGGGTCAATTCTACTTGCCGTCTTTTCGGGATTTTTATTGAATTTATGTCTTGAAAGCATGGAATGGTAATGGTAGATCTTCTCACTCCAGAACATAGTTGTCAGTTTTCCTGAACGATCATCAGCCCTTGACCAGGCTTTATAGAAATCCCAAATCTGCAAAATATTGATCGCTTACAAAATTCATAGGTATGCAGAGAATTCAGAGACTATTAAGCATTCTTACAAAATTACACATTCAGAATTTTATAGTGAATATTAATGTTATTCAGCATTATCAGTGATACACAAAGTCTTTACAAATCTAGGCAATTTATCTGAGAAAACAATTATGGGAAAATGGACAAAAAACATAGCAAAATGCAGTTGTATGATCAAGTGATAATAAAAATCTAATGCAACAGGTTATATTTTAAAAATGCTTCACTTTGTTAAAGTTGTAAATCATTTTCTTTTCTAAAAGCAAAACATATGTATAAAATATGGGACAGAACTATCTGCTTCCCGTGTGATGTGGCAGGACCACACTGGACCATTGTGCGAAATAAATTCTACATTATTTGTATGGAAAATTTCATTCCACCACAAAAAAGCAACAGTTTATACCAACATTTTTGTTACCTATAAACCTTTCAAAAGATTTTTTAATGTTTAAAAAGTACACAGGCTTTTCTTGGTGAGGAAAAAAACAAGTGACATTCAAAAGTACAGTAAAGACTATGCTAAACTTACTGCAGAGCTATATCAAAAAGGTGAACTGATAGGCAAATTATTTACGGTGCAAGCCTAAACAGAGTTATACCCTCCTCAGTCCATTGAAATGGGCATAGAAGGGTTTAACTCTGCTTGGGATTACACTGACAGGCTAACATTTTTTTCCTTTCAGTTTCACCCCAAACATGTACAGGCAAGGTGGAGGGGAGGCTATGGCTTAGTAACAGACCACACTTGCATAGAGTATGGTGCTGGGGGGCTGCTGCTCCACCCCTTGGTGTTTGGCCTGTGGGGTCCTGCAAGGGTCCACCTTGCTGCCCCCATGCTTTTTGTCATATATGCAAATCCATTGGCAGAGGTCATCCAGAGATCTGGGCTGCGTTGCCACCAATATGCAAATGACACTCAGGTCTATCTCACACTTCCAATAGGTCCCAGGGAGGCTGAAGAAACTGTGCACAGGTCCCTTGGAAGCAGTTTTGGAATGGATAGGAAGCAACAAACTTAAAACTTAAATCCTGACAAAACAGAGGTTGGGGGAGGGGAGAGGTTTGATCCAAGAAATGGAATATATCCTGTTCTGGATGGGGTTGCACTCCCCCTAAAGGATCTGGTTCATAGCTTAGGGGTGGTGCTAGACTCACACTTCCTGTTGAATAAACAGGGGCAGTGGTGGTGCCCTTCACCAGTTTAGGCTGGTGAGCCAGCTGTGACCTTGGTAGCATCTAGATTAGATTATTTCAGTGCACTCTATGTGGGGCTGACTTTGAAGACTATCTAGAAGCTACAGTTGGTACAGAATGCTGTGGCCAGAGTGTTGACTGGAATGGATTTGCTTCCAGGCTCAATTCAAGGTGCTGTTATTGACCTTTAAAGTCCTATATGGCTTGAGGCCAGTATACCTTAAGGATCGCCTTCTCCCACATGAACCTACCCATCCACTCCAATAATCTCCAATAACCCAAGATGGTCCTGCTTCAGGTGCCCTTACCATTTGAGACTAGATGGGTAGCAATCTGAAAAAGGGCCTTCTCAGTCATGGTACCAAAACTCTGGAAATCCCTCCCCAGGAAGATTTGTCTCCCTCTATTGTTGCCTTCCACCAGTTGGTGAAGACTTTTTTATTTCATTGGGCATACTCCCAATAACTGATATTCACCGTTCTTCTTGGTTTTGGTTTTGGTGTTGTGTGTTCATGTGTTTATATGTTTTATTGAATTATTTCATGTATTATTTTAAATGCTGTCTTAATATTCAAAAGTTTTATGTTTGCCAAAGTGCGAACCCTATTTGAGTGGAAATGCAGCCTATAAATGCCTTAAATAAACAAATACCAAAAGAACAATTCCACTTGTTCAAGCAGTAGTGCTAGATCAGTGACAGGCAACCTTTTTGGTCCCAGTGTTGGAAAAAATGCAATAAACATCTCTGAAGCTGTTGGTGTGCAGAGGAACAAAATGGAGTGGGGAGACAAGGGTTGTACTTTGAGTAAGCTAAGCATCAGATGTGCTGCCAGCATCTCAGGTCACCTTGGTTTTAGCTGGTAGCTGTGCAACCACTGGAAGACATTTGTAGATATGTCCTCTTCCATGAAGAGTGCTGCTAAAACTCACAAGAGGGTAATAACACTTTAACTGTCTGTAAGCCAACAAGTGATAGGAATAGTCAAAAAGGGCAGGAGTCCAGTAGCACCTTAAAGACTAACAAAAATATTTTCTGGTAGGGTATGAACTTTCGTGAGCCACAGCTCACTTCTTCAGATACAGATAGAATTCTAGCTGTATCTGAAGAAGTGAGCTGTGGCTCACGAAAGCTCATACCCTACCTGAAAATATTTTTGTTAGTCTTTAAGGTGCTACTGGACTCTTGCCCTTTTTGACTACTGCAAACAGACTAACACGGCTACCCACTGTGAAGTGATAGGAATGTATATTTTCAACTATGGACATAACGTTAGTAGGACTTAGAAGGCAAATGCATTACTATTTGTTAAAAGTGGTTAAGCCTGTATCTTTGGGAATATTCTATATGTTGGCCAGATGTCTTTTCAGTTCTACCTAAATCTATGTTCATCTATCTATCATTAGGTTTTAGCACAGGATGTGGCAGGAATGGTAGACAATCTGGTAACAATTTGCTTATCTTTTTTTAAAAAAATATTTAAGACGATTTAGAAGTTGCAAGGGCTTGAACTGTAAAGACAATCTTGGAACCAAGAACAAAGGAGCATCAAGAAAAAAGGCTTTTCTTCAAAATCTGATCTTGGATCCTGGTGCGTCCCATATAGAAAACTATTTGAGCAGAAGCATTTCTTGTTTATTAACACAACCGGATACCATTGTGTTTGCTAATGAGTGTAGTCGTTTCCATAAAACAAAAAAATGGCTGCTTTATGGAATTCATAAACAGCTCAGAAGGGGCTCTCAACCTCACCACACATTGTCTGTGAATTTATTTAAAATGCCATATAAATACCAAACTAAAGACTTTATCAGGAAGGACCCATGCAGCACTGCCTTGGAAATGTCATTTTTAAAGCTATGAGATAGTGTCTATTGCTACCACACTCCAAGTTCAGATGCTCCTTCTCTTTTCATGTCTGCTCCTGATGCTAGATGGAGTAAGGTACTAAGGAAATATCTTTTTAGGACTATATGCAAAAGCACCTTCATATTCTTAAACTTCATGCAAACAAGGTTGCAGTTACTCCCATTGAATTCAGTGAGACTACCCCCCACATACACACACACATAAGCATCTTTAGGATTGGGTTGTTAATCTCAAACGATTCACGATCTCTAGCCCCATACATTAAATTGTATTATCCTAAATTGTATTAAATCCCAATTTTTCTGATAAATGTTTTGTGATGAAAGGAGGCAAGCCTTAGTATTTTACCATGTGTTAACTACCTCCATCATGAGTGCAATTAAATGGTTGACAAGGCTAAATTATGCGGTCTTGAACACTTGCTCTAAGAGCTCTATCCAGATTCAGTGAGTTTGGAGGAAGCTTTCAGGTGTTTCAAGTGTGAAGAATATTGCAGACTGAACAAAGAAGAAGAAGAGTTAGTTTCCCCCCCCTGCTTTTCTGTACCTTAAGGAGTCTCAAAGCGGCTTACAATCACAATCGCTTCCTCTCCCCACAACAGGCAACTTGTGAGGTAGGTGAGGCTGAGAGAGTTCTGAGAGAACTGTGACTGGCCCAAGGTCACCCAGCAGACTTCATGTGGAGGAGTAGGGAATCAAACCCTGTTCTTCAGATTAGAGTCTGCTGCTCTTAACCACTACTTAGACACATTTATCACGTCTTTTCAGAAGTAAGATTTCTTAAATGTTCTGTAGTTATCAGTGCAGTTGTGTATGTGACAAAACATCAGTTCAAAGAAATAACATCTCAAGCCAAAGCATGTGTGCACATTAACAAAACGCAACACTGGTTTAACTTCAACTTTTTTTTTTACTAGAGACACTTTTTGTGTACCTCTTCCCAAGCACTCCTATACTGTTGCAACAAATCTCAAGGCCAACCCATACATCAAATTATTTAAAAAGATGCTGGTTTAAATTGCTCCACATCAAAGCTATTGCTGCAAAGTGAGCCACTGGTTTGCAGCAGAAGCATACCAGGTAGATTGGGCAATTTTAACCACACTTTAGCCAGCAAATTTCAAATACCTTTATTGGCATGGTACAATCTGCAGTATATAAAAAGGATAAAAGTTAAAGTAAAATTGATACAAATCACTCCTTAATGTTGTGATTCTACTTTCAACTAGATTCCCATCGGTTGACTACTATCGTCAGAAATTTTGCCACGTTTTCTGTTGTCACAGGGTCCTTATCAGTTAATAGTTTGTGAAGTATTTTTGTATTATTTGAGGAGAAGTTCAAAACTATAGGTTTTATTAGGTTTCCTATTGGGGAATCATAAAGATGGCAGTCCAAAAGAATATGAGACAGGGAGTCAGGACATCCTGCACCACATCTGCAGACTCTTTCAACATAAGATGTTTTCAGGAATCTGCCACGGAGGATCGCTGAAGGCAACGAATTAGTCCTATCTTGCATAAAGACTTTCCTGAGTTTAGGATTGTCAAGACAGTCCAGGTAGTTTAAATGGAAATTAGGTGGAAGTCCAAAGTATTGAGGTGGGCAAATTGGCGGCGTTAAAGGAAATTTGCGCTGGAACTCGTGATCGACTAGTCCTTGTTTTATTAGACTTAGGATATAACTCTCACTCGACAGAAGCAGGGAGTCCAGGTCGATGCCTATCTGGGCAATTTTGTTTTTTTTATTTTGATTGTCCATTCAGAGCATTCAGTCCAGTAGGGGTCTTCTAGTAGGTGTTTTAACAGGGTTGATTCCCCCGCATTATAATGGATCCATAGCCAAAATTTTATGGCAGATGACCAGGCCCTAGTTGTTACTAATTTTTGATTTGTTTCGGAGCAGACAGTGAGATAAGAGACACAATTTGGGAGCCCTATGAGACGTCTGAGGAAACGGCCTTGGATCCGTTCCACTTCATCTGAGTAGGCATGAATCCAAATTGGCACAGCATATAGCAGTTGTGACAATACTTTCAGATTGAAGATTTGTAGTACTGATGGGATTTGTTGGTTCCCTTGATGGTAGAAGAACCTTACTATGGCTTTTGCTGAACATCTGGCTTGGTTCACTGTGCGTGTTTTGTGCTGTATCCAGCTTAAATTATAGGTAAAAGTCAGACCTAGATTTTTGAAACTCTTGACCTGTTCTAAGGTGGTGCTGCCGACTTTCCAATTATAATGTCTCCAGGTTTTGGCAAAGACCATAATCTTTGATTTTTCTGCATTGATGGTGAGCCCATTTTGTTGACAATAGGCAGTGAAGGCCAGGAAGAATCTTTTAAGGCCAATTGGAGTCCTGGCCAAGATTATGGCGGTGGTGGCGTACAGTAGCAGGGGTGTTAGATGATTGTTCAGTTTAGGCAGATGGCCTTGTCAAGAGCTGTAGCTAGATCATTGATGAACAAATTAAAGAGATGAGGGGCCAAGACACACCCTTGCCTCACGCCTTTTTTGACTGGAAATTTTGTTGTTAGTTCACCATTAGTGTTGAATTTAACCTGACAGGCTGTCTTGGTATACAGCGGGCGTATAAGTGCAAGGAGTTGCTGGTCTATTTTCAGTTTTTCCAATTTCTGCCATAGGAGGTCTTTGGGAATTGTGTCAAAGGCTCCTTTTAGGTCAATAAATGCCACAAAAAGCTTCCCCCTTTCTGCTCTCATATATTTTTCAGCTAGTGACATTAGAATGAGACAATGGTCCAGAGTAGTTTTTCCAGGTCTGAAACCAATTTGCTCACAGCCCAGGATGGCTTGGGAAGTTATCCAATGATTCAGTTTCTTCTCAAGGTGTTTGCATTATAGCTTCCCAATAACTGATAGTAAACTGATCGGGCAAAAGTTTTCCGGTAATTCTGGCGGCACCTTTTTTAAATATGGGAATGATTATTGAGTTAAGCCATGGTTTAGTATCGAGAAAAAGTTCGCAAGAGGATGAGCCCACCAATCCGCTAAATTTTTTAACAGTTCATTTGGGATGCCATCAGGGCCAGGAGATTTGTGTTTTTTCAGTGAGTTAGTTAATGATAAAATTTCTTCGGTATCAACTGGAGGCCAAGCTGGGATGGAGGATGAAATTACTTTGTTATTGTTAACCAAAGACTGTGTATAGTCGTTGAATATATTGTTATAATGCTGGACCCATATCAATTCGGAGATGTTTGGACTTGATGTTTTATCAGAGCGTTGTAAAACTTTTGCCACACAGGTCTAGAATTCTCTTGTGATATTGGATTTTGCCATGGTCAGAAGTGATGCCCATTACTGATCAGAGTATTTTTTTTCTTTTTCAGAGAAATCAGTTTGCTATAAGTTGATTTAGTGTAATAATATTCCTGCCAGCCGTGGTAATCTTCTTTCTGTCTTCCATCATGAAATTTCTGACATAGGTCCTTTTTCTTCTGGAAGCATTATTGATCAAACCAGGCCTGTGAGACTTTGCTCTGATTGTTTGTGCTAAAGAATAGAATTGTTCTACGATAGAGTTGTAGGCATAGAGAGCTTCCTTGAGGTTTCTGTGCAGTTGTTGCAGATCTGCGGTGTTGATCATAAGATTCACTCTTTCTGCAGTCTGAATAGACCATTTGATTTTTTTTTTTTAATTTAAGATTCGAATCCTGTACGTGTTCAGTTGAAGTTGTTTCTACTGGCTTGAAATTTATAGATATTTGAATTGGCATGTGATCGCTTTCTGTTCTTGGTTTGACCTGAAATGAGTTTATTTTAGCCACCAGTCAAGGGGAGCACAGCCCATAGTTGATAAGGCTTTTCCCATTAACTTTAATAAAGGTGAATTTATCAGAGTCTTGTAGATATGCTAGGCCATTCAGAATACATTTATCATGGATGATACAGTATTCCTCCAGCAAAATACCTGCTTTATTAAATTTGGCATCTTTCAATTGTCTGGGTTGGCATAGTAAGGCTGGCAGAACAGACTCCGAATCGAATCCCAAGGCACCTGCTAATAGTGAGTTGTCAGGTCCAATTCTGGCATTGAAATCGCCCACTATTAGAAATTCAGCTGAAGGGTGAAGTTTTTCCAATTTGAGTGTGTAATTGGTTAGTTGGTCCCATTGGTGTTGGAGATCTTCAGAACTCTCCCTTGGTGACAGATAGACATTGATTAGTACAATTGTAGGGTCAACAGATTGGAGCAGTAGGGCCTGGGCAATAGATGGGCAGGATGGAAGTTCAGATGTGTAAGGTGAATGTTCATTTTTAAACAAAAATGTCAGGCCTGCTTGGTTACACCCAGTGGTCTTTATTTTGTAGGCAGCCAAGGTAGATGCCATGAAGCTACTTAGATAGATGTGATCTGTAGACCATGTCTCTTGCATGGCGATATAATCAAAGCTTCTTAGAAAGTTGGTCTGCCATTTTGTTTCTCCACCCAGCTATGTTCCATGAGAGTAGGCTGAAGGACTTCCCTCTCTGCTTTAGTCAATTTAGTTCTAATATTTTTTTCCAGGTCCTTGTTAGTGTCTGTAAATACTGCCATTCCTGGCCTGATAGGGGCAGACTGGGGATGCTTCAGTTATGGATAGATCTAACAAAGGGAGATCCAGGATGTTTGGAAGTTGTGTAGCCGGTAGAGGTATTCTTGATCCTGACAGCGTTATTTCAGAGTTAGTCGTATTGAGTTTTGTGGTTGCCGAGACTTGTTGAGAAGAGATGTCTTCTGTTGGTGGGACAAGAGCTGTAGTTGGCACATCTGTCTTGAATGGATTTAGCATGGAGGATTCGGAGGTGTTACCTAGAATTGAATCAGTAGCTTTTAAGACTGCTTTTAGCCAGCATGGTATAGTGGTTAAGAGCAGCAGACTCTAATCTGGAGAACCAGGTTTGATTCCCTGCTCCTCCGACATGAGCAGCAGACTCTAATCTTCAGAAACAGATATGATTCTCCACTCCTCCATCTAAAGCCTGCTGGGTGACCTTGGGTAGTCACAGTTCTCTCATAACTCTCTCAGCCCCACCTACCTCACAAGGTCCCTGTTGTGAGGGGGGAAGGCAATTGTAAGCCATTTTGAGACTCCTTATGGCAGAGAAAAGCGGGGTATAAAAACCAACTTTTCTTCTTCTTTTGCTAAGACTTGTCTTTTCACATAACAGTGACCACCCAATCCACAGCGTGAGAAGCTGCACATAAATAGCTGACCATGCAGTACCAGCCACCATATAAAGTCATTTGAAGTGATCTTCACAGAGTGGTGGTAGAAGTGGCCTTTCAAATTAGATTACGATTTGGCTCCAGGCTTCAACACATTTATGATCAATGGTTTTCGATCACTGTATTCCAGAACATTGAGTCATAGGTCAGCACCCCTGTCCCCACATAAGCATAACCTTCCTGTGGATTTCAACATACATATTTTGTTGTTGGTTTCTTGTTTTGATTCACTTAGATATGCACACTAAAAGGGAGAGAATCTAAAATCAATATCTGCAGAAGCTTTACATCTCTACCAGGTATCTCTCCCCAGATAACTACTGATAGCCAAACTATTATCCAGGATCCTATTTTACAGCTATGTCCTATTTATGAAGTGAATTAAATTTTGTTACAGACAAAGGGAGTAATCCTAAGCAGATCTACTTAGAAGTAAGACCCATTTTATTTAATGGGGCTTACTCCAAGGAAAATGTTCTTAGTATTTCCACTAAAGGCATCTAACTACTCATTGTGAGAATATGCTTTCTCTATGACCTTTTCATTAAAGACACTTTTTAGATTTGATGGCTCTGTTGGGGTTATCCTACTCTATTACCGCTGGTCTATTAAGACAGTAAATTAATCTTAATTTAATAAGCATTGATCCCTTCCACACATACACTTTCCTCAGTAACAAATATTAGCCTTGCTATTGTGACTGAACAATTCCCATTTGTCACCAGCATCTTGTACCAAAAACACTATTATTGTTGTTACTATTAATGTTGGTAAAGAGTGTCAGGCGAATTTATGTTTTTCTAGGCTCAAAAAGTTATTTTAGGCTCGAAAAATTGTTGGTGCTGCTACTTGATATTGGACGACTTAATTTGCAAATAAACTAAAATTGTGGATTTTTAGCCTAAATATTGAAGGGTGGTACCCACCTGCTGTTTTTTACCAGTAGAAGGGAAATTCCATATTGGGGGGAAGGGAGGGGAAGGTTTTTCAAATTTCCTTTTCCACTGCAGATTCACGTTTTGCCTCCCATGTTGCTGATGGTTGTAAAAGGTGGGGTGAGGCAAGAAAGGCTGATTCCACTCTTGCAGCTAATTGGATACAATTTGTTTGTGTTATTGTGAGGTTTTCGAAAACAATTTTAAAAAAAGGTAAAGGTAAAGGTCCCCTGCGCAAGCACCGGGTCATTCCTGACCCATGGGGTGACGTCACATCCCGACGTTTCCTAGGCAGACTTTGTTTACGGGGTGGTTTGTCAGTGCCTTCCCCAGTCATCTTCCCTTTACCCCCAGCAAGCTGGGTGCTCATTTTACCGACCTCGGAAGGATGGAAGGCTGAGTCAACAATTACTTTATTTTAAATAAAACCATTTTGTTGCAATTAATCATTGTTTCCAGAACACTGTGTGTGTGTATTCTCAGAACAACCCTGTGAGGTATGTTAGACTAAGAGTGTGTGATTAGCCCAAGATCACCTAGAAAGCTTCCACAGCAGAGGAGAGAATGAATGAATTTATTTTTACAGCATTAGCCAGGACACCTCAGCCATGTTACCAACCTAAAAGGAAGTAAAATAATCTCTTTGTCTAGGAAATATATACGGTATATAAAAAATTAAAATTAAATGGATTAAAAAATTTAAAACCACAAATTTACCAGTTAAAATTAACCAATACCATTCTTAATGTTATTAGTCCTTTCCAAACGGATCTTAATTGCTGCAGTGTGAGCAGAGCAGAGATTCAAACCTGGAGTCTCCCAGATCCTAGCCTGACATTGTAACCACTACAATTCACTGTGTTCTGAACTGTTAAATGGCATCCTGAGAATACAATTGATTCATTCAAAAAAACCTCCCTAAATTTCCTATTTAAACTATATACTGTAAAAGGTCTTAAGTAAATGCCTTTGTTTTAACTGTAGCAAACCTTAGCTAAGAATTAACTCTGGTTGGATTAGGAGGTGGGAGATGCTGTGGGGTCAAAACCATGAAATTTACTGTATTAAGCCAGTCTTTCCGCCTAAACTTTCTCACAGGACAAACAGCAGGATACAAATGTCATTAGATAAATTAAATAAATGTATAAGATGGTTCAGATGACATAGTCTTCTTCTTTGGCCTTGGTGAGACCATTCAATCAATCTGTATGCATGTGTTTAAAGTCAGCCCAACTGTTTGTCTGCTTGAGGAGGATTGCTAGTGCTTGCCTGTGCAAAAGCACAGAATAAGGCAGCATCTCTGCTATTGACTGCTGTAATTTGATCCTGGTGTGAAATGGTTGGGCAGACCGTGTGGTGAATATTGACTTTCCTTAAAGGTTGCTCATTTAATTGTTTTAGCCTGGAAAAGGAGGTAAAAGCCAGAGAGGAGATACAGGAGCTGCTTTTCTTTGATATCTGGCAGAAAATTGGCAAGCCATGAAAGATTCTAATAAGAGAACGAAAACAAGGATGTTATAAGTATAATAATTTTTTAGAAGACAGTATTAAATAGGGAAATGGAATAATTGACTTTGGAATGCCACTCTCAGGGGTACCTGGGTAGTAAAGGACCTCATGGTTCTAGCTTTTGAGTGTCAATAAAGCACGATTTGTTTATGACATATTTCCCCTATCAATCTTTGATGTACAAGATGCTTTACATCATTAAATAACCTCAAACAATAAATCCAATGAAAGCAAAAACCTTTAAAAGGATAAAGCCACATAAAAAATATAGATGCTGCAGAACTAATCCACAGAATAATAATTACAAAAAGCAGATGACTCAGTGTGCAGAAGCTTGGCAGAACATCTCAACCTGTCTCCAAAAGGAGTCAAGGGACAGGGCTATACATTCCTCCTAAAGGACTGCATTCCCTAGCATTGGGGTGACTACCAAAAAGGCCCTGCTCTTAATGGGTTGGATCTTGTCTAAATTATGTGCATGGAAGCACAACTCCTCTCCCTTCCAAACCAGCCCCAACTGCCCCCCCCCCGAAATGCTGCTTCTAGGGGGCAGATGATCTCTTCCAGAAGCAATATGATTTGGGAGTTGGAGCATTTCTACAGGATTGGAGAAATGCCCCCCACACCTTGCAAATGCAGATCTTCTTGATAGGATCCAACCCAGTATAAGTCAATTTTGATTCCAAAAGGGACAAAATTCTGAGCAAGACCTCAGTAATATATTTTAAAGATTAGGAGAGGGGTCATATAGGAGGATTATATTTAGATAAGCATGGTATAGTGCTTAGAGTGTTGTACTAGGATTTGGGAAACCCAGGTTTGAACCACCACTCTGCCATGGAAGCTTGCTGGGCGGCCTTGGGCCAGTCTCGCACTCTCAGCCTAACTTTCCTCACAGAATTACTCCAGTTGAAGTCCATTCAAACCAATAGGCTTAGACTGGAGAGAAACTGCATAGGACTGCAATGTGAATCACCAAGCTTGGTACTTCAAAACTCCAATCAGAAAATATCTACATTTCCCAGAGAATGTTTAATTAATCAAGATGTCTTCTTCATAACTGTCTGTTTTTATTACCGCAGGGCTCTAATGTAGGTGATGCCTGGAAACTGAAATGTGCTTATTAACACTGTCGTCCAAAGACATGAAGTGTTGCTAGTATGAAATAACAGTGTGTATTGGTAGTTTATGACTATATGTTCTATTGCTGTCAAATTACCCAGTACAAATTTGTCAGGTAAAGTGGGCATCCCGCTAAGGAAAATCTGTGCTTTTATGATTTGTACTGATTGCTTTTGTTATAGTTTTAAGGCAGACTTTTAAAACCTTCGCAGTAGAAGGAATCACTTCTTGGTTTTACTGTGCACTATTGGATGTCATGGTCCCATGTGCTCATCATGTCCTAGTGCCGGAGCTCTGAGCTATCACTAAGAAAATTAGGCACAATCAATTTCCCAATGTTTTACATTTTTAAAGCCTAGTTTTCAAAGATCAGCTTCAAAACTCAGCCAATCTTTAATAACCTTTTTCTCCCTCTCCCAAAACACAAGAACACAAGGACATCCAATGATGGGCAGTAGACTCAGGATGAACAAAAGTAAATAATGTAAAATTTGCTGCCAGAGGATGTAGGGATGGATACAGGCATGGATTCGACTGATTTATGGAGGCTACTAGCCATGGAGACTAAAGGGAACCTCCACATTTAAAAGCAGTAAACCTCTGAATACCAATGGCAGTAGTCAACACCAGGGAAAGGTCTTGGACTCTGTGTCCTGTTGCTGGCCCTCCAGAGTAACTGGTTGGCCACTGTATGAGACAGGAAGGGTCACTGGTCTGATCCAGCAGGGCTCTTACTACATTCTTAGAACATAAGAACCTCTATACCCTATGCATCGTTCAGGCATGAGTGCAAGGTTGAGGTCCTAGGCCCTAGAACAGGAGTGTTGAACTCAGTTGTTACAAGGACCAGATATGACATCAATATCACTTGGTTGGACTGGGCCATGCCTCACCAGACCAGATTGAGAGGGAAGGGTGGCTGCTTTGGCTGGCTCATGGGCCAGATAAGAGCTCTCAAGGGCCGGATCCTGCCTGCAGGCCGTATTTGTGACACTCCTGCCCTAGAAGATTAAAAAGAAATATAAAAGTATGTGGATTGCCTGGAAGTCTCTCTCTGTGTGTATCAAATGGGTATATGAATTCTTTTCATTCTGGAAGGGCATTCAGTTTCACAGAAGCCATGCCTTGGGAGACATACCTCTGACCATACCTTTGAAAACGGTGCAAATTTTTAGTGCATCTGTCATGGGTCAGTCTAAGGGGAATGAGTCATCATCAGAGGAAGAACTCTACCAGGAGGATCCAGCCCAGTTGGACCTGTATCAGGCCTCTCAGCCTGAAGTGGTATCAGACCCATCCCAGCCTTGCGAGGAGCCTAGTAGCCCAGCTGTGAGCCCTCAGACTACTGACTCACCAGAGACATTGTCAAGGGCTGACAGGTGGAGGCAGCGATGGAGAAAGGCACTAGTAACTAAAAGGCACTGTGTGAGGCTTGATGCCTACTGCATTTGCTGGAGCACAGAATGGGGAGTCTTCACAGGATGAAGACTAGCACAGGCAGGCATGCTAGAAAAGGGATGGCTTTGCAGGGGAGAGATGAGGAAGCAACGTGTTATGTACTTTGCAACTCACTGACTCCCACTCTGAATGACTCTCTCTGACCTTGGGCCGGCTTAAGTTGATTATGTGTGTGGATTCTGATTTGGTGAGTTAACAGACTAGGATTTCTGGCATTCTGACTTATGGAGTGGAATTTCCTGCCTTTCCTCTGCAACCTCCAGGCCTCTGGTGCTCCAGAGACACTGTACCTGACACCTGGGAGTTGGCAGCCAGACAGCACAGCATCCCTGGTACACCCGTTCTTGGTCTGCTTGGAAGAATGAGGGACCTGGTGATGTCAAGAGGGATTTGGTGCTTTCTCTGCCTTATGTGACCTTGGGGAAGTTTATTCTCTTTATGTAAAACAGGAAAGGGTAAAATGGGAAGTGTGAGGGTAAGCACAATAAGAAATCAGAAAGTCCACAAAAAGAGTAGTTTATTGGCTAGAGTATAGGGGTTGGATGTAACCAAGGGAGAAAGATATATATATTGAAAGAACTGATTTATCAGCACTAAAAACAAATGCCTTGGAATGTAGCAAATGTGTACCCTTTTCATATTTTCAGAGAACAGTGTAAGGAAATTGATAGGGATTCTACCTAGACTGCATCCACACAGCAACAAGTCTCTGCCAAGACATTCACAGTGGCAATGCAGCATCCACACAGATGTTTTCCCCACATTTTCCTCTGCCATTGCCTCACAGCTGCCATTTCTCCCCCTCCCCAATACCACAAGAGGACTTTTTGCAGACTTAAAAAAAGGAATTGTTGTATCACAGTGGTGTTATAACGCTATAGTGGTATAAAAGCCAGCTATAGCGATATAAAGTTCTCTGGGGGGAAGTGGGGAAAATGGCAGCCATGACAGTAAAATGGCACTGGATCAAAAAGGTTCACCTCCCTGTCCATGAGGCACGTAAACCTGACTGAACTGCAATCTCTCAGGAAAGATAATAGCAAAACGGCCTCTGGAAAGATTGAAGCGAAGCAAGAGAAACACTGGAAAGGCAGACAATTGGAGGATGACATCATTTGGATGTTCCGAAAAAACCACTGTAGTCTGGGAACCAAGGCAGAGCAAAGCATCCTTGCAGGTACAACCCCACTGTCCCTGTTCCTAACCCCTAATTCCTAAATCAGCAGAAGGTCTGAATGGGGCTGACATTATACATATGTAGGTTCTTTTCACACAGCTGCGAATGTTGCCCCAATTTTAGCTGAATGCATGGAAACTGAAGGCAGGGCCAGCCGCCTCAACTCCATTTCCTCCATAGTGTGCCGAGTGTATGCAGATACGTTGTGTGACTACAGCTTATGTCCAACGCACTTTAGAATATCAGTCTTTCACCATAATGTCATCTGCTCAGCTATGAAGCACAATTGTCAACCTGATTTCTTATCATTATTTCTTGTTCTGGCCTACCTCGCTGAACTGGTATGAGAAAAAAAGGCTCCCTTGATCGCCTCAAAGGAACACATACAAATGTTAACAAACAAATCTAAATATGATAGTGCCCAAGTCTTCTGTTACAAGCTATTTCTGTGCATTGCACTATATATCATCTGCTGGCCTCCCTATTGCCCCTCCTTCCTGTTATATTTATTGTTGATGTCAACGGAGGGGTAACCTGCTGCAAACACCCAGCAATGCGAGTATGGTTAGGCGCCATTTGAAACTTTGTAATTTTGTGCTTTAATTGAGATTTTAATGTTTTAAATTTAGATTCTTATTGTTGGTATAGTGATGTTTTTATATGATGTTACCTGCTCTGAGCCAGCTTCAGCCGGGGAGGGTGGGTTATAAATCACTAAATAAATAAATAAATAAATAAATAAATAAACTATCTCATCTATACTGAATGTATAGAAATGAACAATTTTAATTTTATATATTGAACTATCTAGTCAGTTTTATTTGACTGATATACTGATTTGGCCTTCCCTATTTTAGGCTCTGCCCTGACCTGGATGGCCCAGGCTAGCCTGATCTCGTCAGATCTCAGAAGCTAAGCAGGGTCAGCCCTGGTTAGTATTTGGATGGGAGACCACCAAGGAATACCAGGGTTGCTGTGCAGAGGAAGGCACTGGCAAACCACCTCTGTTATTCTCTTGCCATGAAAACCCCCCAAAAAGGGGTCGCCATAAGTCGGCTGCGACTTGACGGCACTTTACAGACACACACATTTTAGGCTCTACACATTTTTGATAGAACTGGTTACCACTCAGTTGAAGCACATGACAAAGAAAGCTTGAAAGAACAATAAAAGAACAATTTGTAAGTGTTGTTTTGAAACATGTAAATAGTGCTGTCAGTTGGTGGTTTTTTCTCTCCATTTTGTGCATTTACATTTTCTGACTGCAGTTAAAGAACATTTCACTGCATGGTACTATCAATCATACTTAACCTAGAAATGTGCTGTACATTAGTAATGCTTAATTGGCATATTTAAAGTAAATAGCTACTTCACTTTTGCAGTAAATTCCATGGAAATAATCCTATGATACCTTTGGCATTGTTTGTTCTGAAAATAGCGAGAAGAAACCTGAAATATCTTTTTCTGATAAGAGACTATTAGAGATGTATTGTTGTATCCATCTTGCCAAGTTACCTGTATTGTAATACCCATCTTGTCAGATTACCATCAAAATATATTTACAACTACAGTCTGGCAGCTTCACAGGAAAATAAAAAGGTATATACCACCTCAATTCTCAACACATTACTTAGGTGGAAAAATAAATGTATATCGCTGTAAGCTTCAACCCAGGCAGCCATTTTGTTCAATTTATTTTCCCAACTAGCATGCAATGCACTCATTGTAAAAAAGCCATATGAACTAACTAAAACATAAGCACAACTGCTCAAGAGGAGCCATGGATTTTCTTATACAGCTAAGTTTTCTGCACACTAGAAGAAGAAGAAGAAGAAGAGTTGGTTTTTATATGCCGACTTTCTCTACCACTTAAGGGAGACTAAAACCGGCTTACAATCACCTTCTCTTCCCCTCCCCATAACAGATACCCCGTGAGGTAGGTGGGACTGAGAGAGTTCTTAATAGAACTGTAACTTGCCCAAGGTCACCCAGCTGGCTTCATGTATAGGAGTGGGGAAACAAATCCAGTTCACCAGATTTGCCTCTGCCGCTCATGTGGAGGAGTGTGGAATCAAGCCCGGTTCTCCAGATCTGAGCCCACCGCTCCAAACGACTGCTCTTAACCACTACACTATGCTGGCTCTCACCACCATGCTGGCTCTCTAGTTACTTGGTGCTCATGGAGGCTGAGTGCTGGAACAGGTGTGATACGAAATATTCATGATCAAGATTTTCTGGGTTTAAAAAATAAAAATAAAGAGGGGACCTACAAGAAAGAGGGGAGGGTGCATCCCCCCTTTGCTTCCTTCCCTCTTCCCCCTTCTCTAACTATCTTCCCCCTTTCTCCCCCTCCCCTTGTCTGTCAACCTACCTCTTCTCTTTTGCCCCACTCCGTCTCTGCCAATCTACCCCCTATTTCCCTCCTTTCTCCCCTCTTCTTATCTGTCAACCTACCCTTCTCTACCTTTTTCCCCCCACCCAGAGAGAATGATAACAGAAATAAAGTTTATTGAGGAGAATAACACAAACATCTGGGATGGAGAACTAGCAAGTCAAGCATTGAAAATGATCTCAGACATTCAGTAGTCATACTGAACTCTAGAAAACCCACATCAAAATCTAAATATCTCAGGCCATTTATGCACGGGAGGTTTTGCCTTAGATTTGCTGCTCTCTAGGTGCACATTTTCCCCATTTGAATTCTCAAAACTCTGCATGGGGGCTTATTGTTGAGTTTTGAGAATTTGGATGGGAAAAAATGTGCATGTAGAGAACGACAAATCCAAGGCAAAGCATCCCATGCATAAATGGCCTCAGACAACCACACAGTGTGCAATGTACTCCACTCAAGAAAGGAGAGGCAAGAAGCCAAAGAGGCAGAGGGTAAAGAAGGGCCTATAGCTACACCTCAGGCAGTTCTATCAAAAACCCAGTTCCTCAGACATTTGCTTAACCATTTGGTCAACAAATAATCCATAAATAAACCGAGTGTAAAGGATCCATTTGACACTGAAGCAGGTAAGGACTTAAGCCGCTACACAAACATGGATAATTTAGTTTGCAGTCAATCAATACCATGGTCTGCAGATGGATTCTGGTTCTGGTTTTAGGACAAGCAGTCAAGTTCAAAAATGAAAGATGATTGTATTTGCAGGCTTGGGAAGAGGGGAGGGGGCAATGGGGGCACTTAGGGGATGCTGTAACGTGGAACCACAAAGGTGGTTCAAGATCCTGGGCATCTTTCCCAAAAGGTAAGAGAGGGGTATCCAGGTGGGGAGAAGATGTGTTTGTAGGCATTCTTGGTTTGAGACATGTGGCTTTGAAAGGGAAAGTCCTAATTATGTTGCTGGGTTAGTGTGAAAAAAACATGGCAGGATCCTTTTATGGCTAACAACACACTGATTAATCACTTGATTGATAATCTGATTGTCTTATATTGAATAAAGTCAGCTTCTTTCTGGGATGATTATTGAGTCACTCTTTGGAACAGTTCAGTGTATTCGATAGAGAGAATTATCCCTTGGTTTGGTTGATTTCATGAAAACATAGGCATCATATTCTGGGGAATATATTATTTATTAATCTAATTGAATATAGCTATCTGCAGACACTGCACTTTATTTTATTGATTTAAATATTGATACCCTAATTTCTCCACTAGACACAGAACTGAGAAGCCAAAGAAAGGTAAGTAAGTAACCCATCACTTTAGCAGTTGAATTACATTATTTTGCAACCATGTTCCATTGTGATATCACAACCACTAGTCTATTTGTGTACTTTTTAATACACACCTCCCTAGTTGTTGTTTTTTACTCAGCATGAACAGATTGAGGGCTGGAAACCCTTTTTAACCCTGATGGAACAACAGAGTTGACTGGTTCTTTTTCCTTCTGGAAGTGGATGCTCGGGTTATTTAATTCAGGAGGAGAATCAACATAACCTTGTGAGGACTGCTGGCAGTACAGTTCAAGGTAACACCTGATTCACATGGACCTCATTGGTACCACAGCCATCCTTCATATTCATTCAAAATGAATGAATTTATGACATTTATATGCAAAAAAATATATGAACATTTGGAGGGCATGGGAAGGGAAATGCATATCCTGAACGAATAATTTTAAACTTCTGGCAGGGTGTGACCCCAGAAATAGTTTGGCTCATGGGCATCTTCTCAGCTCAATGCTAGAGATTATACTGTATTCCCTACCCATCTTAAAATGCAGAAGCAAGCAGGAAAAATTGTTATTCTACAGTGTACTTTGGCACTCCACAGCCATACAAATGGTACAATGTTGACTGGCACTTTCTGTACTGTGTGGTGTTTCCTTTCTAGTTGCCAGCTGGCTAATGGTAGCCAAATGTTTGTACTGAGAGGAAAAGAGAGAGAAATGGCCATATCCCTTGGCACAAATAATAATAGTAATTATTATTATATCCTACTCCATAACAGGCTGGGTAGTGCTTGAGCCAGACCCTCTGTTCTATCTTTGCACATCTGAAGCATTTTTGATTACCCACAATACTTCTGAGAACTATGCAGCAGATTGTTTGAGCTCGAGAAAGATGGAGAGCAGAGGCCCCATCTGGTATGAGTTCTTCATTGCTCTGTTTGCTCTATAATAGCTCTATGGCCTTCCACAGTTCATGCAGTTCTGAAGATGAATACAGCAGCTGAATTTGGCCAATGTTCCTGTTCTGCCTTCATTGTTTTTGTAAAGTTTTTCTATAGTTGCCAGCCTCCAGGGGAGGCCTGGAGATCCCCCCCCCCCCGAATTGCTACTAATTCCCAGCTTATGGTGGTCAATTCTCCTGGAGAAAATGGCTGCTTTGGAGGGTGGACTATGGAAATATACCCTGTTGAGGTTCCTCCCTTCCCCAAACCCTGCCCTTCCCAGGCTCCACCCCCAGGAATATTCCAGTCATGAGTTGGCAACCCTAAGTCACACAGTGTTATATATTTTTTTACATTTCAAAGCCCTGGAAGGTGATGAGAACATGGCTCCTATTTCAAGAAGCAGTTTCTGTCAAGAAAAGTGCCAAGGCTCTGTTCTTGTCTCCATAGCTGTCATTTGGTAAGCATATGAATACATAGTTCTTATTCATAGTGCAAGATCCTCAGCAGGTGTTCTCTGAGTTTCACTGACTACTTCATTGCCACTATGTCAGTTCAAACCTCAGTTGAGGTTTGGTCTTGTGCTCTTTAATGTTGATCCCTCTCAACTGTCTCATGTGTCACTGTTCAGAGATGTAAAATGCGTAAAATAATATTTTTTACTGGTTCAGGAGTAGTCAGACTTTCAAATTACTCAGAACTCTGCTGTGTAACTTGAGCGCTTACCGAAGCTGGCCACATTTGGTGTTCCTTATTTTTTAGGTACACCATGGCCACAGCTGTCTTTCACACATGTCATAGAACTCAAGGTTAGAGGAGGACACTAGAACATCTTGTAGTTGCCCTAAATTTGTCATGTCCCATACATCACCATTCAATCTTTCTTTTGTGCTGTCCGAGACACTTCATAAAATATAGCTGATGTGAACCAAGACTCGGTGAAGTGGATAGACAAAAAGACATTATGTCAATGCTTCTGTGGCTGAATAATTTTTTGTAATTTTGCAGAGACAGTTCAAAGTGCCCGTCTGGGTCCCTAAAGCCCTAAACTGCTTTGGGTTATATGAACAAATCATTAAACGCATGAGTGAATTCTCATGCTGTATCTCTCCATTCCACTCCACCCATCCATTGTCCACCATATCTATATAATTAGGGCACAGAAATTCTAATAGACCTATTCTCACAGACTGAGCCATAATTACTTCCTTTAACTGAAAGTTTTAAAAAAAAACCAAGTCTGAATTCATTCTAAAAGTATGTTCTGTTCAGGTTGGTTCAAGTCACAGTTTCAACTAATGCTGCATTTTCCCAAGTATTATCTGTTGAATCTCCTCACAATCTTGGACACACACACACACACTCCTTTAGCAGTCATGTATACTACCTGAAATATGTCTAGTAACTAATAGTGATGGGCAGTTCCCCCATGCTTGAATCAACAAATGAAGCAATTTTACAAAAATGTCAGAAAAAAGCTCTGTTCTCCAATGGCAAAAATGAAACTGTTTCTCTAGTAATATTACCAGGTCTGCAGTGGGGTACAAACACTTCCACTAGGCCCACTCGTGAGCCTTGAAACCCTACCTTGCTCCACATTCCTTTCCACACACCTTTTTACTCAAGGCACCTTAGTCCACCTTGCTACTACCATTGTCTTTATCCCCATCCCATTGTCAGGTAGATTTAGGAGGAAGGAGCAATGGAGCAAGGGAGGGGGTCCTTCTCTGTCCTGGATAGGGTTGCCAACCTCCAGGTACTAGCTGGAGATATCTTGCTGTTACAACTGATCTCCAGCCGAGAGAGATCAGTTCACCTGGAGAAAATGGCCACTTTTGCAATTGGACTCTGGCATTGAAGTCCCTCCCCTCTCCAAACCCCGTCCTCCTTAGGCCCTGCCCCAAAAACCTTCGCTGGTAGCGAAGAGGGAGATGCCAACCCTAGTCCTGGGTTAGAATCTAGGCTAAAGAAGAACTCTTGAATCCATAATGTTTAACTTGAATTTAAAGTGAGCATTACCAGCTACGACAATTCATAGTCACAAGACTACTAATCATGAGTTTCAGGGACATCATTCACTAACAAATCATGAAAACTAGAGACCGATAATTTCAACAAATCACACTGAAGCTTTATTCTTAAATTACAGTAAACTTCTTGATGGCTGTGGTCTTTTATGCCCTAAATGTTTGAGGTTTTTTTAAAAAAATAACAAGAAGCAAGCATAAGTAATGTAAGCATAATTCAAAACCTTGTTTTGCAAAGTGCTAAATTCCTCCAAAATAATGTTGAAGTTCTTTATTCGTAAAATGAATTCTGTAAAAAGGAGGTTGTTTGATGGAAATATCACATGGAAGAAGTGCTCAGTTTTTCTGACTGTGACTTGGCAAAGGTTATTCATAAAATCCACAGTTTTTCCGCTTTACTCAAATACTCAACTACATTTATGATTTATAGGTACAGGACTGACTGAGTGGATGAGATACAGGATACAACAGTATCAGAATATTAATATAATCTCCATTTCCATTCTGAACAGGTTTCTCAGATGTTTCTCTAATGATGTAGAATCATAGAACCATAGAGTTGGAAGGGGCCATACAGGCCATCTAGTCCAACCCCATGCTCAATGCAGGATCAGTCTAGAGCATCCTTTACAAGTGTTTATCCAGCCGCTACTTAAAGCCACTGCCAGTAAGGGGGAGCTCACCACCTCTCTAGGTACCCAATGTGTAAAAAAATAATTTTATTATGCTGCATCATTTCCACCTTGCACCAAGATTATTCTCTATCAGAACTCAGGATGGGGAAGAGGTATAATAGATCAAAGACAAAATGTAGGATTCCTTTTTAATGCCTTTTTTATGCATCTTTGTGTGTGTGTGTGTTTTAACTGTATTGCCTATACAGTATAAAATGTTAGTATACTGACCAAAATACCAGTTGGGTGGTAATCACTATTTTGAAGTTAATATTCAGGATTAAATATGTACACCTGTGATGCAGTGGCAACATATGGCCAACGATGTTATTGGCTTCTCCTTCCCTTTCCCCTGATAATGTTTTGTAATGCAAAATAAGTGATGTAACATTACCGCATTGCTAGTTTCCATGCCCCCCCCCCCCGCCACACACACACCAAGAAATAGCCAATGAGACAGCGGGGCAGGTGGGACATGCCATAATAGTGTCACAATCATATTTTGCACGGCTAATCATAGAAATGAGAAAAGGAGAGGGGCATAGCCACATGTCAACGATACCATTATTATGTATTTTCAGGCTAAATGTAGATATTTAATCCTGAATATTAGGCTCAAAATGACAGTCGTCATCCAAATCACCATTAAACTAAAGCTCAGATAAATAATGGAAATCCTGACTGCAGAATAAATGTGTAAAATGAAAAGAGGCTTCTTCGTCCTTCACGTACAGTTTAAAATTAAAGCATTTCTTTCTTCTTTGCACTTTAGCCATGTTTTTCAATATAACGAATATTCCATCAAACAACCTTAGATATCACCAGAAATATTTGAAGTGTGAAAGCTTGCTATTGATTGTTATGCCTGTTAGGATAACCCATGGAGACAAAACATTGGCAGGAAGATATAACACCTGGAGGGCATCTGTTTTTTAAAGGGAATGGGAGTTGGGGTTGGTAAAGCATGGTAGCTTCAAGGAAGATTAAATATAACTTTTTAAATCCTTTAAATGAATCATACATAGGGCAGTTAAAATGATGAAGGTAAAGTGAACCTCAAACATACAGTCAGGCTGTAATATTAGCATTATACCCCAGAGCTGCAGAGAAATAGTAGTGCTGTTTGACCAGGCCAAAACATTACAATTAGATACAGAAGAGTGATCATAAATGAGACATACAAAGATCCCCACTCAGGGAAGCTAGATGGGTGACCATGGGCCAGTCACTCTATTTCAGTCTAACCACCCTCACAAGGTTGTTGTTATAATGGTAAAATGGAGGAGGGGAGAACAATCTGCTTTGGAGAGGAAAGTGGAATAAAAAAATCCAAATAAATAAAGTGCTGTCAAGTTGCAGCCGATTTATGACAATTCCCTAGGGGTTTCAAGGTAAGAGACATTCAGATGTTGGTTGCCATTGCCTTTCTCTGCATAGTGAGTGACCCAGGAATTCCTTGGTGGTCTCCCATCCAAATACTAACCAGGGCTGACAGCTTCCAAGATCTCATGACTTCAAGCTAGCCTGAGGACATCGAGATCAGAGAAGAATTAATCCCAATATATTTAGCCTGAATGTAGATTTGCAGTGAGAAACTTGCCCGATGTTTTGTCTTCTGGTTTTGTTTTTCCTTTGCTTGCTTCATAAAAGATACCAAAATATATGTTAGCCACTTCCCATCCATAACTGGTACTGTATGGTCTGTATTTTTTAATGTCTTCCAACACAGAGACAGGATGCTGCCACTGTGGCATAACTCTACGGGCCCTATCTCCTTCACTCCTCCCTACTACAAGTACCAGGATTTTAATTTCATCCCAAAATTAGTTGAGTGGAAGGAAGAACCAATGCAAGAGAAGGACAAGAGCATTTAAAAGTACAAGTATGCTTTCACTTGCATCGCCTGTATGTCTACAGACAAGGACTTTACCCCATTAAACCAAGAATGCCATACAAGGTATACAAACCCAAACCCAGAGTTGGTTACTTCTAGCAAGATTGCTCATAAAAAGAAACCAATAGCTTGAAGTTCTCAGTAATGATCAATAAAAACCATAGATGACCTAGCCGTAGGGTTGCCATCCTTCAGGTGGTGGCTGGAGATTTCCAGCTATCACAACTGATCTCCAGCCGATTGAGATCAGTTCACCTGGAGAAAATGGCCGCTTTGGCAATTGGACTCTATGGCACTGAAGTCCCTCCCCTCCCCAAACCCATCCTCCTCAGGCTGCACCCCAAAAACCTCTCGCTGGTGGCAAAGAGGGACATGGCAACCCTACTCAGCCGGTGGTGTCGGGTCAGTGGCCATTCATGCATGGCTGTTTCCTCACGGTCACCCCACCAACTACTTTGGGGCTTTGCTTTGATTATGCTTGCATTTTCTGATCGCCAGAGGTTACCTCGCTCTCTTTGTGCACTTCTGCGTGTTTTGCCCACATTTTCTGGCTTTGTGTTTATCCAGAAAACACGAGGAAAATGTGCAGAAACACATGGGGAGAGCAAGGTGACCTCTGACGATCGGAAAATGCAAGTATAATTAAAGCTAAGCCCTGAAGTAGTTTGTGGGGGGAGACCGTGAGGAAACAACCATGATAAATGGTGAGTCAACAGGGGGGCTAGTAGTAAGATCTGGATTTGTGTCATACAGTGAGATTGCAGAAGCATAGAACCAAGAAAAACACAGGAAACAAAATAGCAGCACTGATCCATAGCACCAGTCATCAGGATAAGGAGGGATTGAAAATATTTAGTGAAAACTTTCAAACTAGAGAACTGGGCCAAACAAGATATACCCAGACTTTGGCTAGGATGTATCTTGCATGGAGGCTTAGCAATGGGGATTTACCTGCTGAGATCTGCTTATTATGCAGATAGTAAAGGCACAACAGACCTACTAGAAGGGGGGGAATCAGGTGACAGATTTAGAAAAGAAATGTTTCATACTCATGAGTATGAAATTGCTACTTGGCATTTTATATTGTCTTTAGTTTGGGGATAGGAAGATCTAAGAAAGAAGGGTAGGACAGAGTTAATTGTTCTATTGCCCTATCAATCCCCCGCCCACACAGGTGTGCTTTAAAATGAAGTGTACATGACCTATAATTGTAACGATTATGAGGTATTTAAAAAGCACCACCTTTTTGCCTTTAAACCTTGCTAAGAATGTCATCTACTTTCTATTGAGGTTTCTTCCCCCGCCCATCCAACTGGCATCTATTTATTCAACCATCAGCACTGTGAGCATCTTCTGTAACTAATACCGAAGAAAACTGCGGAGAGGAGGGACAACTCTTTAAATAAAACACAGTGGCTTGTCCTGTTGGCTTTTACTGCCATCAGTCAATAGAGGGGTTGGACTTGATGGCCCTTGTGGTCTCTTCCAACCTTGTGTGATTTTGTAATAGAGGGCTACATACTGATCAGCTCAGTTGTACTCCAGTGAAGGAGTGGGAAATAAGGGATCACATGTTCTAATAGCCCAATCAAGCACCCAAATGCAAAAGTAGAGTGAGTGAAAGAGGAGCTCAGACTTCCCCTAGTAACTACTGCATTTACTGCCTCAGAAAGGCCCATTTTCGGTTTTGACATCCATTAGTCTATGGCAAAAGCCCCCAGCAGCACAAATTCAAGGCAATTGTGGAGGGAATTACATTCTCCACTACCACATGGCATAAAAATACAATACATTTTGAAACCATTTGTAATTGCTCAATTGAATAGATTGGGGTTTTTCTGCATATGCAAATCATCAATTACACATCTGATTTCTTCTTGCCTCTAGCCTCTGTCAGAGAGGCTTCTTAACTACATCCCATGGGAAAAGGCACATAGCCTGACTAATTTTCAAGTGCTGACAATTGGGATCCCCTGCAGTCACAATTGCTGAAGAGCTCTGCATTGTATTTTTTTTAAAAAATCCCCATACTATACATTTCTTAAAGGTGCTGACTGATTAAATCTAAACCTCCAAAAGGTGTCTAGGGAATTTCTTAACAATGGAAAGTTAATGCAAACATCAGGTGCACCTGAATTCCTTCTGTATGATGAGATCTACATCTTGCACTAGAGCAGATTCAAATGTTAGGTTTTTTTTCTGTGGGGAATGGAAAAGTAGAAATGGAGAGCATAGTGCAGGTCTACAGAAACAGTAGAAATGGAAACAAAAAAACATGAAGCAAGGGATGGGGATGAATTTAGGGCAGAAGGGCAGTGGAGGCTAATTCTTGGGGATTAAGGAGATCTGTTCTTGGGTGCACTCCATGAATTATTAAAACCTTAGATCCATGAAGCTGATAGATACCAAAAGGTCCATGACTCAAAGAAGGATTGATCCACCCCACAAAGCAATCTATGTGATTGACACCAAATTGTGCCTTAAGCACAGAGCAAATATGTTGCAGACAAATACTTTTAGAGCAAATTTCTCAAGGTGTCCTCAGTAAAACAAACATATGCAGAAGGAGAACTTGCTGAGAAGGAACCCAGGATCAGATTTCTAATATGACTTGTGAAAATTTATTTGCACTCAGATATGACAATCACTCACACACCAGCCCTGTTCACAAGTTACAATCTGTTCATGTGCGGTTGAACTTGTGATACAAACCACACATTTATCCAGGTACTGGTACCTGGTTTTAATGGCTAAGTGAATGTGTGTTGGCTCTTCCTTACAAACAGATGTCCATATGTATATGCAGAATGTATGTGCATTCACTACAGCATTTGAACAGTACTGTTGTCTCTAAGCAAGACCTTCTTGAAAGTCATCTCTAGGGTTACCAGTCAGATGGGAAAGTGATATATAGCGTAGTAACTCTCACTGAGATCACAAAAGGCCAGTTAGTAATAGTAGAGTTCTTATTATCTGGGTGGGGAGGAAGCTTATCTCAGGGGTAGGATCCAAGCCTTACATGCAGAAGGTCCCAAGTTTGATTCTCAGTATCTCCCAAGAAAGGAAGCCTGAGAAAGAACCCAACCAGTGTCTTTGGACACTAGCAGCAAGAGTAGAATGTGTTCGGCTGAATAAACAATCAGTATGACTCAGTATAAGACAACTACATGTGTTCATATAAGCTACATTATTAACAGACAATTTAGCTGTAGTTAAAAGCGTTCAATGAAAAGCAACCCAATTTATCATAAACATAAATCTGGTTATGCTCAAAATCCCTTCCCTTTGGTTTAGTTAGCAAGTGTATTTTTCAATTACATTTTTAAAAGCATAATCTACCAGCAAGCAAAGCTGTTTCTAATTGAATTCCAATGAAACTTGTAATCACGGTAAATATTAAATAAGGAAGATTTCAATGCTTTTGTGAAATACATTATAATCACCTCTGAATTGATACTAATATTAGTCATGATCTTGACAATGTCATGGTTTTAATATGAAACATCTTTTTGATCCATTCAAACAACCCTTTAGTATGATTTTGCTTAGGATGTGATCGACTTAGATCATTTTAGTCCATGTATCTTGTTTTATCTGGCCAAGGGCCGCAAATAAACTATCTAAATCTGACTTAGATACAGAACTGACCAGTCAACATGGCCCTATCTTTTTGGGGCTAGCCCTTATTATTTTGACTGACCTACAAAAATGGAGATAGTGGGCAGGAAAATGGAATCACTTTTGGAATCTGCTACCTGAAGTGACAGGTCCAAATTGATTCATGAGAAGTTTGGTCCACACACACAAAGAATCTCAGAGTAATAGCGCATATGATTGCATTGTCATTGCTTTTTACAGTGTTTGTGAGTGCACATGTACATCAGGAATGCAAAATGGGGAGGGCTGAACCCTGTAGGAAAGTGTGCATGCTCCAGTGCTGGAATTAAATTTAGAAAATCTCTTGGGTGGACTGGAATTAATGAGAATTGAAATGCAGTTCAAAGCAAAAAGAATTGTTTTGTTTTTTTAAGAAACAAAAGGGGGGATCCATGCATTCCTGCTGGAAATGTAGAAGTTTTTGTGATATATTTAATCTTGAATATATTTCAGAGGAGGTCTTTGAGCATTACCGTGAATACTGCCCCCTTCCATTGTTACTTTGCCTCTCATACTGAAAGGACACTGCTGCGTTAGAGGAGGAAGTGTTAGCCAAATTGCTCTTTAACTTGGGGAATTAGCAAGCAAGATGGCAAACTACAATATTTATATAGCGAGAGCAACCTTTGTATACCAGAGCCGGTAACTGTGACCTTTAAATAAAGACAGAAGCAAAGGATTCCGAATTAAAAGAGTTTATGTTGTTTTCTTTCAAATCAGTGATGCATACACACATACAGAGAAATCTAAGAAATTCAAAGAGAGTAGTACAAGCACAGATGCCAACGTGGCAGGGATCGTTGATGGGGTGATATTTACCGTCCTTGAAGAGGTGTTGTCCAAGTTCACGTAGACTAAGACAGAAGAAATTAATAGCAAAGGCGGGGGCAAGGGGTTCCCATAGACTTGGCCAGCAAGGCGGGAGGGAGCATAGTCAGGCTGCACAAAATCAAACCAACAGAGTAACAGCAAAGGTGTCAGGAAAGACCTAAGGTAACATAATGGGATGGGGGCATCCCAGATATACTGTTTTTCTGGGGGTGGGGAGAGGGGGTTTACCCCTCCTAGGTTCCCAGGTGACAAAAAGTGACAAAAGGATTAATCTGTAGGGTGGGGATGGTGAGAATTTAGAAATCTATTCTGATTCCAATGGCTATTGCAACCCAGGAGGAACCCGGGAGATCTCTGCTGAAGTGATTAATGTTCTGGAACAATAGGTGCGTTCTCTGCAAACGTCTGGGGATCACTGCTGCATAACTGGAAGAATGACTCATAGCTGATATCAGGATCGCTGCTGATTGCCCATTAAGCTGCTGATGTTGCAATGGGAAAGGGGGTGTTGGCACTGACTACGTGACTGTCTGCTTTCCACGACATGGCTGCGGCTGGAACAGGGTTTGCACAGGAACATGGAGTCTCTCAGGTTCACTGGAGGTGGCCCTTGCTTCTGTTTCCCAGCTGCTGGCTGCACGGAGCTCGCAGGAGCGGCCGTGTCAGTTTCAACGGAGCGTGCAGCGGCCGTCCCGTAGCATTTGGTGCGGGCGCGCGGCTGGAACAGTAGTCGTGTGCCTGCATATCAGGTTGCCAGGTCCAGTCCGGGAGTTTAGGCGGCCCGTATGCTTTCAGAAGAACTGAGCAAGCTGGAGAAGAGGGTGAAGGAGAAACTAACAAAGAAATTGGCTACATGGACAGCAAGTGTAATTGATTGTGTGAAAACAAACCTCTTGCGCTATAATTTGTTTCCTTTTCCGTAAAGTTCTCTTTGGCTCACTGTACCCAATGGAGTGGAGCTTCAGGACATTCTTGGGGAATGAGGTGTCTATGAAAGATATAAGGTTAACCCCCCCAATTCGCACTGCCCCCCTCCTCCATCAAACTACCACTATTCTCTGCCCTAGGCTTCAGAATATAAGGAATTGCTCCTCTGGCCCTGAGCACTGATTTCACCATCATTGAGGAAGCACATCACTATCTGAGTTATGCTGCTCAATGGTATGTGGGAAGAAGGAACAAGCCCATGGTAAACATACAATATGCACTGGGGGTAGTGATTTCAGAGCTTGTGCTTTTCCATTAGGGCTTTTCCACTGGAACTTTGACCTGACCTCCCATTGCTTTGCATGGGCCCATTGAAACCAATGATGAGAACACTGGCTTTGTAATTCCCCATGTTTTCCTATGTGGAATGGGGGCTACCCCTTTGGGACCCCATAAAATTGGACCCCCTGACCCAATCTTTACCAAACTTCGGGGCTAAAGCTAAGAGAATCCCTTCAAGCAACCCTGAAAACTTGGGAACTCTACCCCCCAAAATGCCCCCACAGGAGCTTCAAAAGGAATTTTCCATAGACTATAATGGGCCTGAATTTTTTCAGTAAACCTGGAAATAAGCCAAATGCCCTTATTTACCAGTATGGGTATTGAGCTTATTTTGGGTTTACTGGAAAAAATCGAGCCCAAATAAACCCAAACTTGAAATTTACCGCATTTTTGTGTGTGCACAACCCTATTCTCCATGGGGAGAATTACCCCCCACCTTAATTGCTTGAGATTGTCCCCACTCTCATCTAGGGATGCTCAAACACCTGCCAGATAGGCTCACATTCTGCCCATCAGCAAAAAGTGGAGAGCTATTTGGCTGTTAGTAGCTTGAGCCTGCTGGGAGGGTTCCTCTCTGCATATTCAAACAGTACAATATAATGCAATTGGGAGCATTTCACACATGCACATTCTCACACAGCCTGATAGGAGTCCAAATATCCCCCCATGCTTGTTATCACTGCAGCTAATCATTTAAAAACTGAGCAAAGAGTCCGTCACTGATTATAAACTCACTGCTTTTTTAAAAAAGTCATATACTTTGTTGTTCATCTAAAGCCATGCTTTTGACATTATTTTGTGCTTGCATGTTTTTGCACATGGAATCATAGTCCACCACACACACACACACACACACACACACACACACACACACACATTCATTTAATTGCCTGATCCAATGATCTATGACACTGGGAGATAACTGATTCTACCTATTGTGCAGGTGCAAAAGCAGCCTCAAGATAGAAGGAAATGAAACTCCACCACCACAGCTTCTGCACAGCTGCAAAACTGCTTGGCAGCTGCTCAGATCAGATGGTGACGAGGCCAGGAGATCCAAGGCTGAGCTCGCAAGTGGTCATAAGTGTCAAAAAACAGCATGTCTGCCTGCCGAACAAATTTGTTGCAAAGTTCAGAGAATCGCTACCCACATCTGAAATCAAAGAAGCCACTCCATGAGGACTACGCCATGCATTTACCTTCTAAAACCCTCTCTCTTTTTTATAAACCGGGAAACATTATAGTGATTCAGGGTCAGGCTGCTCCACTGTCCTTAGCGGACAAACTATTTTGGCTAAGCCTCAGGTGAAAAAGCTATGGGGATCAAGTATTTAGCCTATAGTATTTTTACTGCCTGTCCTTACACATACACACAGTCTTCAAGCAGTCCTCCTTACGCGATCTGTTGCTTCAATTATATCAGTATGATGAACTCACATTAATAATAGTGTACTAATAATAGCAATAATTATGCTGCACTATTACTTTTACAGCTTCAAAGAATTTTCAGAGCCATTAACCAATTAGTACCGCAGTGTATTATTATCGTTCCCATTTTGCAAAATGGAAAAATTGAGGCAGTTGGGTCAGAAGACCTTGAAAGAAACCATCAAAGTAGGAGTTAAATGGTTTGTAGTACTTCCCTGTGTATATTGCTATTGATCCTAGTTATGTTCTCTCTTCAAATCCCCTTTGTCAAGTGAATAGCTTTGAATAATCTAATTTTTGTAGCATTTCTTTCATCCTGTAGAGATTCAGCAGATCAATTTTTTTCATAAAACCACCATCTCATCCCAGATGATTTTCAGCTTGAAGTATTAAATTAGCAAATGTCTAAAATGATGCTTTCACAAAACCAATGCTTTGTTGATATTGTCAGCTTACAGGATTGATGGGATGAGGGAGTGTAATACAAATTACTAATATCAAAGCAAACAATCACATCAGTACTTTTTGTGATTGCTATAATGTTGAGCAAATGTGTTTACTTTTCAATTGTCACAGCACTCCAAAATTCCAATGTAACTATGACAAACATCTGTGCTTATTCTCTACATACTAGTAGCGCCTGGTCTAAGATACTTGAGAGGAAAGTGTGTATGTGTGTTGAGGGGGGGTGTTATAATTTAATAAGTAAGGGAACCATAAGGACTTCTGTGGGACATCTTATTTTCTTCTTCCACTATGTCCTCTTTCTCTTTCCTGAAAGCCCTCATGGCATCTCTCCTTTTCTTATCACCTTCTCTTCTTTCCATCTAGCAGCCAACCTACCTTTATCTAACCCCCTCCCCCATCTTCAGCTCCCCCTGGCATCCTTTCCCCAGGAAAAGTCTGGCCCAGCTGTGCAGTACCAGCTGCCATGCTGGACCAAATTGCATGGTGCCAATGGGGCTTGTGAGGAGTACAAGTTCTCACATTATTTCTTCTTTCCTCCTGGCAGCCCTCATATCTTCAACTTGAGAAACAACCTTCTCAATTGTGACATTGAAACTTTGGAGCTCCCACTCCAAGGAGATTTGTCTGTCTCCCTCTGTCATTCTCTTCTACCAGCAAGTGAAGACATTTTGGTTTTATTTACTGTACCCCCGTAAATTTTTATTGTCCTTCTTCCCTGGTTGTGTCTGTCTGTCTACATGTTATTTTTGTTAAATAGTTATTTATAATTTTAAATGTAGTTTTAATGTAGTAAATATTTTAATGAATAGCTAACATATACCGGTACATAGAGATAGGATAGAGATAGGATAGCTATCCTTTCAACATCAGGATTCCTGCACCTTTAAGAGTCATGCTGAAGATAAGTCAACAACATTTCCCTCAGGGTGGTTTAGTTTGCTGATGGTGAACTGGCAGTGTGAGATTGTACTCCACTGGTAATGGTGAACCGATCTAAAATTATATCCCATAGCAAAAGTCTCATATGATTACAAGCAAAAAAATATTTTTTAAAAAATCCTACTAAGTAGGTCATGGAAAAATCCCATCACCAGAACTGTGATTCAGTCAAGCTGAAAAATAAACTTTGTTTTTGTTAAACATGCTTCCTACTTCCCTGAGTTGTGAAGAGTTCCAGGGGCAACACCACAGCATGAAATTTCCTTTGGACGAGAAAGCATGGGAGATTTCTGATGCTTTTAACAGATCAATAGAGAAGCAGAGCATAGTAGAAGTAAACAGAATCCTTCAGCAGGCAGCACAACCACTAACCCTGGTTCAAATTTCCCCAAGCAACAGTGTGGCTTTCTGCAGTCCCCCCTACCCCAAATTATTCCAGTCTAAGTCCAGCTAAAAATCTTCTCGCTGTCTCCTTTTCTCTGTGTCCAATTTCAAACTACCACACATTCTGCAGAGCAGTGGTCTAAGGGTTTACCCTACAGGTAAAATTCAAACATAAGAAAAGCATTTCCTAATCAAAGAGTTCCAGTTAAGGAAATTTCAACCCATGAATGCTGACTGTTAGCAAGCAAACACCCAGTATCTGTAACACCTTAATAGAATCAAAGCAGTGGTCAACATACTACTGATGTTAATATTGTTACATGTCTTTAAAGATCCAATGGCGTCAAAGGTGCCAATGTTTAATTCTAATATTTATAGGGAAACCTTTTATGGCAGCTGGTTTCCTGGTCAGGAAGTAGGGTCTACCATACAGCTACTGGAAAGGATACAGAAGGTAGGACTCAGAGAAACAGACCTTCTCCTCCGAAGGCTTTCCAGTAGGCCTGGAGAAAAAAAAAAAAACCTGGTTCCTTTAATAGAGGCTTAGTGGTACAAAGCGATGTTGCCATGCCACGAAAACTTCAACTATCCATTTTCAAACATTAGGCCTATATTAAAGGGACAAGACATTTTTCTCCCATCCTGTTAGCAACTCTACTTCTTGATGGTAGCGGTGGTGGTGGGGAGGCTGCCTGCTGAATGACAGCTGCCTGGAGAACCAGCTTGATTGGAATCAGAAGAGTTACAGCTAAGAAGTCTGCAGCTCAACTCCTGCTCTGGCTCCCACTCCCTCTAATTTATTTTTATAGGTGCCTTTTGGAATTACTTAAGCTAAAGTAAGAGGAGGAGGAAGTGCAGAATCCTCACATTATTCCTAATGATCATTGTTAGGGATGCGTGAACACTAACCAGTTCGGTTTGCATCCTGTTCACCAGTCGCAAACAGAGACCTAATTTTTTTATGACTGGCTTGATTAGTTCATCGGTCTGTTCACAGGAATTTGTTCAGGGTGTTTGCCAGGTTGCTTCACTATATTCCTTCCAAGCTATGCAGCACAGGGCCGTTGGCTTTTGGCACGTATGTAAAAGCTCATTTGAGTTCTACTACTCTCCCCCCCCTCCCATCCTTGCTGCAAGACTGCTTTGCTCAGTGGGCAATTGTTTATATTGACAATTAAATCTATTACAATTCATATAAGTCAGTCATAAATTAAGGCTGTGTTTCAATAAAATCTGACACTTTGGTGTTTGTTTAAGTAATCTTTAGTGACACCAATGGCTGCCAATCAGTTTGAATCAGCAGCATCCTTGCACATGTGCAGTTTTTAGCAAATATGATGCAAACTAGTTTAGCAAGCATTCATGGCTGCTTGGCATGAACCAAACCGACCAAGCGATCAGCTCACATCTGATTGCCAACTTCAAATGTGGTAAGTTTGACTGTCAGACAAGTTTGGGACAATACTTGCAGCATCTCTAATCGTCAGGCCAATTTGTGAATTATTTTGTGTCTTTTCAAGCTTAGACAAGATTCACTCCTGATAACAGCTCTGCTTGTGGAATCTGACGACAAAAGCAAAGAGAATGACATTGATGAATCTGAACTAAGAGAACATTATTAACACCTTTATGAGCAAGCTTGCTACAGTGTAAGCAGGTTAATGATGAAAAATAATTAGTTATGTAATTAGACTCTGTCCACATGAGATGCATACAGGTCTAAGTGCTTCGAATTAGATAACACCTGACTTACCCAGAGAGAGAAAATAATGAAAACTTGTTAAGAGCCACGCTCTTTTAATTAGAGTACTGTGGAGTCTTGAAATTTTCTCAGTTTGTTATTTTACTCCTGGTTGGAAAAAAGCAGCAGCTTCTTGCTGGTTTCTTGGCTTGCTAAATCATGTAGTATTAGTTCAGAAAACAGTAATGTGCATAGCACAGTGCCATGAGCTGCTATGAGGTAAGGACTATAAATCATGCTTTTGTATCCCACAAGACAGGCTAGACTACTGAAAAGTGCTTCATACGATACAATGCTGGATGACTTCTGAAGGGTTTAGGAGGGATCCTTTCCTTGACCAAAGCCAGATTTTCAGAACACTGTGAGTAATTTCAGGACAGTCCATCCTAAACCTTATTTTGGATTAGAAGGACAATGGCACCCTAGGAGGAAGTACCAGAAAATGTTCTGGCTGCATTCACATGTGGCATCGGAGGCATTCAAACACTTTAGTTTGAAATATTGTCGAAGGCTTTCACGGTCAGAGTTCATTGGTTCTCGTAGGTTATCCGGGCTGTGTAACCGTGGTCTTGGTATTTTCTTTCCTGACATTTCGCCAGCAGCTGTGGCCGGCATCTTCAGAGGACTTTAGTTTGAGTTGAATGGTTATTTGAATGGTTCAAGCCTTGCTATTAATTATTTCTGAGAACAGCAGTACACTGGGACACAGAAATATCTTGGAAGCTACTGCTGATGCACAATCTGGTAGTTCAATTTTGCATGAGTGATAGTCTCCGGGAGCACATTACACTGGTCTGCTAAATTTCCTCTCTATTATCACAAAGAGATCTCACAAATAACCAAAAGTGCCCCTTTGTCAATATTTGGTATGTATGGGTATATAACAAACAAATAAATGGATCTTGCATCCATGACATTGTTCTCCTATAAAAAATAAAGAATCACTAGTGACCTTCTTTCCATTGCTTTATTTTTACAAGAAAGAAAGAAAAGAAAGTACAAAATTTCATGTTTGGATGAATTACTATAGTAATCATATCTCTTTTCCTGAAGATCTGACATACATTTGCATTAAAGTTACTGGTGTGTTCTTCCCTACCTGAGATACTATATACCACAAGCACCTTCTTGTTCAGTCTTTCATGAAAAACATAAACATTGCATCTCTGTATATTATCTTCTGAATCAAGGACCCCATGACCAGGTTCTCCGACAGAACCCAATCCCATCATTCACAGAAAGTGTTTCAAAAACTCCCATGACCAGCAGGTGTAGGGTAGCACTAATTACGCATTTGAAAAAAACAGCGGAAGAAAGGAAGGCTCAGAACTCAGCACATTCTCCTCTAGAAATGTTCATGCTGTTGTTCTGAAATCGCTGAGGTGTTTCTCCAACGAAGGGAGAAAAAAACCCCGCATGTTTCTCTAGCAGCAGTTCTCAAGATGTCCTTGGTTGGAGGCCTGGAGCCTTGCCACAACCTGACACATAAAGTTTGGTGCAGAACACAAAAGTCACTGCTGCACATGGCAACAGCTGGTCTGTAACAACCGCCTTGTGTTGTAATAACACTTCATTAAAACACACAGAGAGAAGATGCTCCAAATATTTCCTCACATTTTGAATCTGGTAAAGTGATTAGAAAGTGAAATAATGAAATGATCTGTTTCTATAATGGGTTTTATGTGTGTATAAAATAAGTAGCCATTGCAAAGTCTTCCAGAATCTACTCAAGTGTCAATTGCACCCGTCAAATGGAAGAGGAAGCACAGTTAGGAGTATTAGATTGCTTGCAAGTGTCCCTACTGATTATATAGTATATAATCCTTTTAGGAGAGAATAGCAAAGTTTTATATATGCTTTCCTAATAATTTCTCAGTTTAGAATTGATAAGCTTCACATCGGTAATGGGATCTTAAACATATAAAGTCACGATGTCATTTTCTGAGCTTATTGGGTATCAGTTTGATTTCCATTAATTGTAAGGTACGTCATATTTAAAGAAAAAGAAAAAGCCATTTAACATATGTGCATAAGCATATTTAACAACCTTATCAAGCTTGGTTCAAACAGCTAATTCCCTTATTAAAAGTTAACACCCACAAGATGGTCCCTGTAGAAATTTCTGCAGGTACACAAACACAGCAACATTTGATCTGAATGGACCACCCACGCAACATTTTGATAAAAGATCCTTTCAGCCTAGATAGAATTCCTTAATATGTACAAATACAGTCCTTGGGATTGTATACAAGCAAGATGCATGGATAGTAGAAGTGTGCAACCTCCCCAAAAAGGTCAATATTTTTTGAATTTGGGTATTTATGGACCCAAACTTTTTCAGCATTTCCCAAAAATAAAAATAAAAATAAAATAAAAAAACATTGAATCCCCACACTGGTATGGGTGCTTTGCTTTGGGCTTTTTTTCAGATACGCAATAAATTTCAGCTCCATTATACTCTATGGGGAATCTTTGTGGGGCTCTGGGGGAACTGTCTTTTTAAGGTAGGCACCAAATTTGCAGTGTAGCTGCTGGCGAGTCTCCTTACAAGAACTCCCAAGTTTTGTAAAGATTGGGACAGGGGGTCCAATTTTATTGGCTCCCAAATGGAGGAAAAAATGGGGGCCAATAAAATTGGATGCCCGGATCCACTCTTTCTTGTTAAGGAGAGTCACCAGCAGCTATGCTGCAAATTTAGTTCCTCTACTTTAAAAAACACCCCCCCCCCGAGATCTGCAAAGATTCCCTAAAAGCTTCAGTGGACGTATTCCCCCCCTCCCCCAATTATCATCTATGGTGGGAAATCTTTTCTCTGCATGATTCTCTGGTCTAACATGGGTTAGTTGCAATCTATAGACAATCTTTGCAGACAAAGTGGGGCAAATTTTTCTGCAATGAATCCAGCCTCCTTAGTGCCTTAGCTAAATTTCTGAGCACAGTGGCAGCAGGTGGAAATGACTAGCTGCATGCTTGAGGGGGCATGACTCTAATAGGAGGGAGGCTTCAAATGTGACTTAGTAGATTGGTATGATATAGGCCATTGTTTCCTTGACTGAAAATGCCCTCCCAGGGGAAAAAATGGTATCCGTCCCGTACCTGTCCTTTTGTGTAATGAAGTCATAAGTCATTTTCAGTCAGGGAGTGGGTGGAGAATACTTACTCTTCCTCCTTTGCAAGTACTACGGCCAGTGCTTATTAGCTGGTTTTTAGAGTGTGAAGTATCACATCTGGATTCTAGTCACAGGACACTATTATTATCACATGTAGTGATACCATCTTGCAATACTTTAATGGAAGCAGTGGCTAGCCCCACCCACTCCAGTTCCTCCTCCAGATCTAGACACTATAATGAAGCATTTCACAGACATTTTGTTAAAAAATATCCCTATAAGTGAAAAAAAAAGTGGTTGGGAGGTTCCTTAATTGAATCTGATTTATGTTAATATGTTAATAATTTGTGTTAATACTTTAATGGTGTCATTTTAAAAAACAACAACACCTTAATAGTCACCTAAGCCCCGTGGCGTAGAGTGTTAAGCTGCAGTACTGCAGTCAAAAGCTCTGCTCATGACCTGAGTTCGATCCCGACAGAAGTCAGTTTCAGGTAGCCGGCTCAAGGTTGACTCAGCCTTCCATCCTTCTGAGGTCGGTCAAATGAGTACCCAGCTTGCTGGGGGTAAAGGGAAGATGACTGGGGAAGGCACTGGCAAACCACCCCGCAAACAAAAGTCTGCTTTGGAAATGTCGGGATGTGACGTCACCCCATGGGTAAGGAATGACCCGGTGCTTGCACAGGGGACCTTTACCTTTACCTTTTAAAATAACAAGCAGGGACATGGGTAGTTTAAACAGAGTGCCATGGCCACAGGAAAAGTTTGCTTGGGGTGGCTATATAGGTCTTCAAAAACAACTGTCATGCTTATGTTATGCAGAGACTGGGGGGAGGCTGAACACCCTCAGTCTAATGCCTTTTCCTCACCATCAGCTCAAGTAAGTATTTATTTATATGCTTTCTCCCCCTTTACAGTTAATATGGTGGTGGAAAGGGCTGTCAAGTTGCCCCTGACTTATGGTGACCCCATAGGGTTTTCAAGGCAAGACACGCCCAGAGGTTGCCATTGCCTCCTCTGCATACCAACCCAGGACTTCCCTGGTGGTCTCCCATCCAAATACTAACCAGGGCCAAACCTGCTTATCTTCCAAAATGTGATGAGATTGGGATACCCTGGCCCACCCAAGTCTGAACACAGTTTGTACATACTGTCCCTTTAAATCCTGTTCTTGTTGCTTCCTCCTTAGGTTTGGAGCCCTCCTACTCTAGCTCTGCTTCACTTTTAGGAGCTCGGTTATCCTGTGGCTGTCCTCAGACAGGTGTTCCTTCATTGGGGATGCTCCCAGCTTGTTTCCCTCAGCCAGAATGATCCTCTGTTGCCACTGTCACAGGCGGAGACTCCAAGTAAGCTTCTTGCATCTTGTCTTCTGGGAGCTTCTCTTTCCCATTGCTGCCGCCTCCCTCCCTCTTCCCCTTGGGCCCCCATGCCTTTATTGGGTCCCAGCTTGGGGGAGGGAAGGTTGCCCCTCCCGCTGCATCCAGGCCCTACCCCTTCCCAGCCCCATTTAGATCCCGTGAGGCCAGTGACTGCGCAGGGCCAAGAAGCGGCTCCTGCAGCCTCCCTCCCTCATAATGACTAAATCAAAAGTGACCTTTGCCGTCCTGCTCAGCTCGGCAAAGACTGCATAGGGTGATATTTTTTTTAATTTAAAGCAGAAAGTCTTTTGGGGAGCATTGCTGAGGTTTGCAAATAAAAAGACAAGCAGCGCTTGGAAGAAGGCGTGAGGATATGTGTGTCTAAAGGTTGAAATACTGACAGGATTGCCTGCGAAAATCCTCTTTATTCAAAGGCGAGGCAGTTATACTGAAACATAGAATCCTTACATTGCCCTCCTAATAATAATCTTCAGGACCTAACAGCTATGCAATGCCCATGTCAGCTTAAAATGCAAATGTTCTGCTGACGGAGGCAGACAGATGATTGTGAGTGAAGGACCTTTTCTGTCTCAAGAACAAATTCCCTTAAGCAATGCAACTTCTGTATTTTGAACCGTTTCCTTAAAAAAAAGAAGATAAACATGGCAGCTGTCCAGAAATCAGGTTTCTATGAGTGCAATGGATTATACAGTTAAATTCTTTGGCTGAAACCTGGAGAGCAACAAGCCAATCCTGTGACTTGCTGAGCCAGAATGCCATTGCTTAGGATGGGTGTGTGCCTGGGCTGCAGGGATATGAATGATTGGCAATGAACAGATGTTGTGCCCGTGTTGCAAGCGATATTCTTTGACCTCAAAGAAAGCTCACATGGGTGCTTATCTAATAGAAAACTGCCCTTTAAATTTCATATTGTAAAAAAACCCTGTAAATATCAAGGTTGCATTTATCATATTGCTTTTAAATAGAGCGTTTTTAGAAGTCCAGTTAAAGAAATCTACCTGCCCGCCCTTTGTTGATTTCACTAAGTAAAACAGTAGCATTTGGCATAGGTGGTTGCTCTTATACTGGGGAAAAGAGACACCCATTCTTTGCTGCATAATTCTGCTTTATCCTTCATCATACTTTCATGCAGGAAAATGGAAGGTTAAAAAAGTTCAGCCTCTCCTGTTCTCTCTCTCCCACCTTCCTACCTTTTCTGTTTCTCCCTAGGCAGCCTTTGCCTCCCCTCTCACTCACCCATCTTTTCTCTTCCCCCCTCCTAGCTTCAGCTTTCCACTTTCACCTTTATTGCTCCTCCCCCTCCAACTCCAAACCTAGCTTGTTTACCATGCTGAAATTAACTGAGGCTTGGAATTATCAGCAATGTTGGTTGAAGGCTGAGTAACTACCCCCAAATGGCTGCCGAGATCTCATAATGCAGTCACCCAAGTTCTCAGGGGCACTGTCCTCTTAAAGAAGCAGACATTGTTTCTATGTCTTTAGGGCTTTTTAACCTTACAATGTATTTTTTTAGCATATCATATTTTCCTGCAAAGATGGGGCTTCTTCCAGGTTTGTAGAAAAATGGCCCCTCTCTCTGCGTGGCCCCATGGGGCAGATTTTTTGATCCACACTCTGAGGCCATTGTTCAGAATTGGATGTCATGATATGACATCCAATTCCAGTGTGGTGTTATCACAACTGCATGCCCCTCAATGAATGAGCAGGGATGATGGGTCAAGTGGAAAGAGAAGTCAACCCCCCACCCCACGTTTTCTTCTATAACCATTTGTGTTACAACTGTTGCATGTTTCACAACTAGCATCATTCATCATTCTTCACCATTCAAATACTAACAATATGCAAATACATGCCAACTAACTGAAAATGCAGTTGCATGCTCTTTATTGCATCGGAGCTTCTCAAACATGCTGCAACCCAATGGAAAAAATCCCTATAAATAGCAGTGCCATTTCTAGGCAAAGAGAACGGTATTTGACATTTTCTTGAAAATGTTCCCACCTGGTTTTGCTTGGAACAGCAGCACGATCGTTCAATGACAGGAAAACTCTGCCAAGCAGCTTTCCCTTTCAATATGATCCTGCTTCTCTCAAATCATGCAAAGAAAGTTCATATAGCAGCCCTTTCAAATACTGTACAGGAAAGCTATATAAAGCTGTGTATTTTGTTCTGCATCCCCATATTAATAGCCTTCTGCTGCTTAAGCAACTTTATACTGTAACATATTATTCATCGTCTTCTATTCTAGTAGTGATTATTTTGTAAATACAACACAAAGGTCTGTCATAGGGAACTATTCTAAATCACATTGATGAAAATAAACACTTCTGCATCAAAGCCCGTTTCTTTCACTAAGGTGTTTTATAATAGCGCATTAGCATGAAAGAAATTAGGTTTGCTTTTCAGGTTCTCCTGTAAAGAGGCTCATGAATCTAGGAGCATTAGACATTTTACACATACTAATGCCTGTGGTGGCACACTCAGTTGTCAATTCATATATGAAACATTCGAAGCACTCTTAAGCAAGCCTGGTATCCTTAGTGCAATGGTTAACAGCCACTGACAGACCTACTGGCAATGAATCAATGTAGTCCTTTTTCAACCAATCTAGGTTACTTGCTGTGACTTCCATGTGTGGTAGAAAATTCCATCATCACCTTCACTGCATCTAGTACTAAACTAGGTGGCTGATGCCCATCATGAAACAGCAAAACCAGGATAACCCACATGCATTTCTTTGGTTTTTCTTTTTCTTGTGGTTACTTTACAAAGAGATGTCCTGATGAAGTAATGAATATTCTTCAGGAGGCATGGAATAGTCAGAGCAGTTGAGAGTCAGTTAAAACAAAAGTGTGCAGGGTTTAGGGAAATAGCCTATGCAGGCTACTGAGAACTCACAGAATATTCACAGTGGGTAGCCGTGTTAGTCTGTTTGCAGTAGTCAAAAAGGGCAAGAGTCCAGTAGCACCTTAAAGACTAACAAAAATATTTTCTGGTAGGGTATGAGCTTTCGTGAGCTGTGGCTCACGAAAGCTCATACCCTACCAGAAAATATTTTTGTTAGTCTTTAAGGTGCTACTGGACTCTTGCCCTTTTTGATCACAGAATATTGAACATGAAGATGGAGAGGGATTTCCAAATTGTTCCCCTTTTCCATAGTGATGTAGAGACCCCCAGTTTCTGTATTACGCTGTGGGAACTTCTGGGGGTAGGGGCACATCACAACTCTTTGGATCCCAACAGAAGGAAGCTCTCGACACTTTTTCCAATTAAGTTTACAGGGTTTAATTGCTGATTGTTATGTCACACTTGGTGACTTAGTTGCCCTCATTCCTTTCCCTTAATGCTCAGGATAGGGTTTGTCTTCACAGTTGCTATGTAGGTGATTTCCTAAAGGGTCCAGCTATTTAACCTGCCATGGGCTTGCTTTACTCTCCTCCTTCCTTTGACTACTTGGGCTTTGCCTTTTACCTCCATCTCCTTTTGGTACTGGCTTAGTTTCGTCCCTACAATCTGAAACTCCTGTCTCCTCCCACTTCTTGCTCTGCCTAGAAAACCCTGGCCCCACTCACCTATTCTGTCTCTTTATCCCATTGGAGCCACACTCCATGTCAACCAGCCTCACCCTCAATTACCCACATTCAACCCAACCCTTGGAGCCATGTGTTCTTGCTGCCTATTGCTGTGTCCCTTGCTGCTTCCCCAGCACCCATTATATTAATTCCAGTAGGAAAAAAGAAAGACTAGAAGGAAAGCTCTTCTAGGGGAGCCAAATGAACCTTAAAAAAAAAAAAAGGAAAGAAAGAAGGGAAGAAGGAAGTGAAATTCTATTTCCATGGTATCCTGTTCATGGCAGTGACTAGCAGTGCAATCCTAAACAGAGTTATGCCAGTCTGAGCCCATTGAAATCAAGGGGCTTAGACTGGAGAAACTTTGTTTAGGATTGCATGGTACGAGGTACAATCCATGTGACTGGAAAATCCCACAATGAAGAGCTTCTGAAAAGAGCAAGAGAGCACAGGTGTCTCAGCTTCCAGCATTTTGGGTTTTGGTGTGATTTTCACCGATTCTCAGTGAGCCTCAGATGGTTGGAATACAGCATAGAAAAAGACTGGCAAGGGATGAATGTGAAAAGTCCCACTTATGCTTTTCTGCTTAATATTTTTAGATTATATATTCTGTTTTCCAAGCTGTGGTTGGTTTGAACCAGAGCCACTGTGCTCATGATGTTATAGACAGCAAAGGAATTCTGAAATATGACATCTCCTAAAATATGTTCCTTGCTGTATAACAAATCCCTTGTGTTTTCTATTAAATTAGGGAAAACAGGAAGTATAAACTGAAGTTTATATGGCATTTCACTTTGTTCTTCAAAAAAAGTTTTGTCTGCTGTGTTCAACTCACTAAGAATCAAAGTAACTTTATGGTAACTTAATAGCTAATATGAATGGAAAATTAGAAGAGCACATAAATCAAAGATCTACTAGAGAGCATAGTTGAAAACTAATTATACAAATATGTGACATTCCCTTTTCTTCTCATCCAATATATTCATACCCTTGCCAGATCCCATGCCATTTTAACTAACATATTTGTATTTTCACATTGTGTGCAGACAGCTTACTCTTTCAAATGATTCCTCTTCTATATACAACCCAATTGTTTGTGCTGTGCAGCCATTTCTAGTATTGGTCAGTTTAGCAAATATTGATCTAAAAATGGTTGGTTACTGCTACTGTGAATGTACTTATCTCACCTTGTACTTCTTGAATTTTATGGCACTTTTATCCTGGCGTTTATCCTTTCATAACGTCATTTAGAGTTGCCAACTCCAGGTTGGGAAATTCCTGGAGATTTGGGGGCAGAGTCTGGGGAGAGTGGGGTTTGGGAAGGGGAGTGACTTCAGCAGGCTATAATGTCATAGATACCAGTCTCCAGTACAGCCGGGTGTAATGTCATAGAGTCCAGCCTCCAATGCAACAATTTCCCTCCAGGGACACTGATCTCTGTCACCTAAAGATCAGTGGTAATTCCAGGAGATCTCCACACTAGGGCTGTTGAAAAAAATTTTGGGGTAAAATTTGGGTTCGTGTTTATTGGCCTTTCCCCCCTCCCCCAGGAAAACCTGAATGCTGAATTTCCTATACCAGTAAAGGTAGAAATTTGGCTTTAAATTTGGGATTCCTGAAAAATTCGGCCATTTAAACCAATTAAATCAATTTTGCAGCTTTTTGTGGCTCCTGGGGAGGCATTTTTGCAGGTAGAGGTTCCACATTTCCAGGGTAGCTAGAAGGGACTCTCCTTGCAAGATCCCCCAATCTTGGTAAAGATTGGGTCAGGATGTCCAGAGTTATGGGGTCTGGAAGGGGTCGCCCCACCCTCCTCCATTGAAATGCATTGGCAAAGTGCCTGTGTTCAGATGCTTTGAGGTGATCTTTACAATGTATCTCAATGGAGAAGCCGGGCTTTAAACAGTGGGAAAGTTCACCCTGTGCCTCCATAGAGATACAATGTATCCGGAGGCTCAGGGTGACCTGCAAGTCACCATTATTCACTGAACAAACTTCAAAGAGAGGCTACAGCATGAAATTGTGGAACTAGAAATATCAAATTAGATTGCATTTAAAAATATTGTCGAAGGCTTTCACGGTCAGAGTTCATTGGTTCTTGTAGGTTATCCGGGCTGTGTAACCGTGGTCTTGGTATTTTCTTTCCTGACGTTTCTCCAGCAGCTGTGGCAGGCAGTGTTACTCCTCTGAAGATGCCTGCCACAGCTGCTGGCGAAACGTCAGGAAAGAAAATACCAAGACCACGGTTACACAGCCCGGATAACCTACAAGAACCAATAGATTGCATTTGTCTAGACTTGAATTGAGATGAAAGTTTTCTCCTTCGCTACAGATCTCAAATGAGCTTAGCAAAGCTTGAAAGACATTCGGTTGGATTTAGCTAACTTTTCAGCTGGTGAAAAGGAAGGAAAGGATCCGTTTTGACCACCCAAAAAGGCTGTACTGGGAATCATAGGTCCTATATGGACAAACACCATGTCGGCCAGGGCCTGTAGTAAGGAGAGGAACTGGATAGGATTAAGCTGTCTGGAACCAACCTTGCATTACCACTAGTTACAGCTGTTGTGAATGGTCACTGTTCTTATCATGTATATGTTGGAACATTAATAGAAATAACACAGAATACAATTTGATTTTTGTCTTTGGACTCAACCATTTAGTTTTTTTTGGGGGGGGGGTCAAGCGAGCTTGTATTTACCAGCTAAGGACACACATCACTGTTTTAATGACATGTACTCTAGTGCACAGATGTTTAATGCCATGATAATTTAGTTAGCCTTGAAGGTTCCACAAGGCTCCTTTTAATGAGCTTGCTCATTCTGGGAACCATGGCATTGCTTTCTAGGAAAGTTGACTATGTTCTATCGAGCCCTAGAGAAAGCAAATTGTATTTATTTATTTTTTATTATTTTATTTTATTTTATTTGTTCCTCACCCTTTCCCAATCTAGTTTGGCTCAGGGTGGCTTCCAACAGTCAACACATAAATACAATACAGAATAAATTAAAACGTAGGATTAAAACATGGAATAAAAAACATTTCACAAGTCAATTAAAAGATGGCAATTGAATTCCAACCTACTACTGATACTAATGTTTTCCTGATGGTGAGATGATCCATAACAGTCATAAGCAGAGGAGGCATGACTGAAAAGACATAGATGAAAGCTTCTTATTGTAGAGATTTTTTTTCCTGAGCATTTTGAATCCTTAACCAAAGGGTAACCTGCACTGTGCACATTCCCTTGTCAGAAAAAAAAAAAAATGACTGAACATTATAATTGAGTTTGCTACTTACAAGTTACCTTTGTCCTGTCCTGTGGTTAAGCTATTGACCATCTGTTGGGCTTAGGTTGGCCACCCATCTTGTTTGGAGCAGAGCCTTCCAGTTTTCCAGGTGCTTTCTTGGCCTTTTGGTTTTGAGCTTAAGTTTTGATTTTTTTTCACTGAGATCCTATCATGCTGATATCTGAAATTTGTGGAGCACCTTCATTCCTTCTGAGCAGTGTGTGGTGGTAAAAGAGCAGATACAGTACAAGAAGAAAGGGGAAAGCTTTTACCCTTTCCTTGGCCTGTAGAAACTTATCCCAGGGAAAGGAAAGCACAATGAATAAAATGCTTCTGAAACCTCAATAGGATGGAGCAAATTTTTACAACATCAAGGAAGCCAAGGACCCCTAATGATTTTTGCCCTCTAAGAAACACCCTTCCAGTGACAAGAAACAGAAATATATATTTCTGTTAGGTACCAAAAAGAAGATTGTTTAAAAAATTTTTTTTAAAAATCACACACTATGGGAGATTTGCCGTAGTCATAATCTGATTTGCCCAAGTCTATAACTCAGCAAATTAGTATGAATAAGGAGTTAAGCTTTCTACTGCCTACAGTGCATACTGAGTTTATCAGAGAGATGAGATCCATCAATGGAAGATGAAACGGCAGCAACCAATTTCCTAACAGCATGTTAGGTAAGGACTACTTTGTGCAATATAGTTGTTGCATGATTGATGTTTGAAACTCTCTCTTTCTTCTGGCTGCTCTGTGTTGCATGACATTAGGCCAGGACAGACCCAAATTCATATGTTTACCTAGATATCAGGTTCTCTAGGTAACTTTGGACCAGTCATAGTATCTCAGCCTAACCTACTGTTGCAAGGATAAAATAGGGAATGAAGAACCATGTGCACTGCTCGGACCGTCTTGAAGGAAGAGCCTCATGAAAAGGCAATGGAAGGTAAGAGAGAGATGTTGTGCTTGTTGGTTGGCCACCTGGATCATCATCACACTGCCCCTACCACATCTCTAAATCATCACAAACATTTTTGGTGGTTGTGGCAAGTGCTTTGCAGGCAACTCCTAAAATAAGGGGGGAGGGGGAGGAGGAGGAGAAGGAGAAGGAGGAGTTGGTTTTTATATGCTGGCTTTCTCTATCGCTTGAGGGAGATTTAAACTGGCTTACAATCACCTTCCCTTCTCCTCCCCACAACAGATACCATGTGATGAAGGTGGGGCTGAAAGAGCTCTAACAGAGCTGTAACTTGCCCAAATCCAGTTCACCAGATTAGCCTCCGCCGCTCATGTGGAGGAGTGGGGAATCAAACCTGGTTCTCCAGATCAGAGTCCACCGTTCCAAACCACCGCTCTTAACCACTACACCATGCTGGCTCTCAATGACTTAATAATCACAAGGAATTAATAATCACAGAACAGCTTGCAGCAAGGGAGATGCATGTTCCGTCCAAAAAACAGAAAGGAAGTCTTGCAAGATCATGGCCTTGTACTCCTCTCTCTCTCATATGACAGGTTGTTCTATCCCAGCAGACTTCCTCATCCTTTATCTTTTCCATCTCCTTTTACTTCCTCAAAATGCACAGATTCTGGTCATCACTCTGCCATCCTTCTGGATTCTCCTGTCTCTTCTAGATCCCAATGGGGTGTATACTTTTTGCCTTTTGCAAATTTTTTGGGATGGTTTGACAACTTTTTGGCTTCTGCCCTTCAGTCTGACCTCTCAAACATTTCTGCATGCTCTATTTTAATACTGGTAGTCCTGTTTAATTTCGTGCATGCTTGCGTAATATGGACTAAGATGCTGAAATTCAAGTAACCCCAAACCCATCAGACTGGATGTCAAATCCACGGAAGTAGCCTGTGGCTAGACACTCTTCCAAGGAAGGCCTCCAGGGATTGCCTCCCCATTCTCTAACATCTCACAAGCCCAAAATTCATAGATGATAATGTCAAAAGCAATTTTCCTCTCGTATTCCCTATCATTGTGACTCTACTGTGTCAAAAATTAATTCAACAATTGAGTTTAAAACTGTCCATGAGAATCTGAATAACCAAAGGTGACCTCAGTATCTGGAAGCAAGCCAGTCTGAAATGAAGGGTGCCTCATGCATCAAGCACAGTATTTTTGAATGTGCTATTGTGGCCTGTTTTTTTTTTTTAATATACAGGCCATTCTGTTGTGCAATAGCCTGCCCTTTCTCGAGTGTTCATTTTCGGAATGTACATAATGCCATAATCAACTTGGTAAAAACATTTACATTTGGTTAATGTTTCCTTTCATTATACCTTGCAAGATCACCAGCAGCTTTAAATTACTGATTTATGCAAGGACATGGCATAGTAAATGGTAACTGTGAAGGGCAATATGTTTGTACTAATTGATCCCTTAATTTGCTTGGGGTGAGTCACTCCTACTAATGTTGTATAGCAGCAGTAGTGCAACTTCTGGAGCACTGGAGACCACAGTGGAAGCAAAGCATGAATCACAAAAAATGTGTTTCGTTTTGTTGCATGGGGTGAACATAATTTCCAGCTTTTTTAAAAAAAAAGACACATGAGGTTAACTCAGGGTTGCCATGGGCCATGGTTGACTTGTCCTGCGCTGTTTAGTAGACTGGCAGAAGCAGCAATTACCCAAGCATCCTCAAGAGAGTTCCAAAGGAAATGGGAACAAGTTAAAATGTGCCACAGGAATATGTCCCACATCTAGGGTTACCAGGTGCCCGCTGGTGGTGGGCAATCCCCTGGCAATTTCCCCCTCTGCCCACCGACCACCTGAGGGTTGGCGGGCAGACGTGCCTGAGTGCATGCATACCACGCGCGTCACTTCCGGTTTAGAACCGGAAGTTCCACCTCGCGAGGGGACTTTTACCTCTTAGTTTGAGTGGTAAAGGGCCGCTTTACCACTCAAACTAAGAGGTAAGGGCCCTTTGTGATGCGGCACTTCCAGTTCTAAACCGGAAGTGACGTGCGTGCGTCGGCACACGTGCGTGCACTTAACAAGAAGGGCCTCCTGCAGGAGGAGGTAAGGTACCTGGCAACCCTACCCTCATCCCAAAGTTCCAGCTGCTCTCAAAGTATGGAATAGTTGTTTTTTTCCATGCACATGTGCATACTGATAGAAATTTACAAGTGGGAACCCGTAAGGACTTGCAGGAGGCATTTCATTTCCCCCTCCCCCACAATTTCCTCTTTCCTTTCCTGAAAGGCCTCATAGCCTCTCCCCTTTTCCAGCTTCTTTCTCTCCTTCTAGGGTTGCCAACCTCCAGATGAGACCTGGACATCTGGAATCACAACAGATCTCCCAACTACAGAGATCAGTTCCCCCTTTGGGTTGCCAGCTCCAAGTTGGGAAATTCCTGGAGATTTGAGGGTGAAGCCTTGGGAAGGCAAGGTTTGGGGAGGGAAGCAACCTCAGCAATGTATAATGTCACAGCGTCCACCCTCCAAAACAGAAATTTATCTAGGGCAACTGATCTCTATCATCTGGAGATCAGTTGTCATTCCAGGTGATCTCTAGCCTTCATCTGAAGGTTGGCAACCCTAGTTCCAATGGAGGAAATGGCTGCTTTGGAGGGTGGAGTCTATGGGATTATTCCCTTCCGAGGTCCCTCCTCAAACTCCACCCTTCCCAGGCTCCACACCGCCCCGCCCCCCAATTTCATAGCTGTGTAAGGGTTTGAACCTGGGTTTCTCCAGCTCTGCTCTAACCACTACATCACATGGGTTATATGGCTAACTCTTACGCTGGCAGCAAGCAAGCACTTTAAAACACTTAGAGAAAATTCAGATATTGACCATAATAATGGTAATCATACAGCTGTTATGGGAATAGCTAAAAATATGCACAGAGGGGAATATGTTGCATTTGCATGTTCACAAGCTTTCCTTTTCAGAACTGCCAGACTGTTTCCAAAACCAAACAATTTCCTGTGAAGTATAAGATATTTATAAAGAACTGGTGTATGTGTAAAAGTACTGAATAATGTAATAAGCTACTTTGCACTGGTAAGCAATACCTCTAGACCTTGTTGACACCATTTCATGATTTATATAACACCTACGGTCCTTAACAAGCAAGCCCTGATTTAAGAAGTCAAAGAAAATGGAGCATACAGAGCACAGCAAAACAAAAACACCTAAAAGCAAACCCTTCCCAGAGGACCCCAAAGTGTTACACAAAAGGGTTCTTGTCCCCACCAACATTATCTTGAATTAGCAAACCCTGGCCTGCAGGAGAAGCAAACCAAGACAGACAAGGAAAAGGCAAACCCATTGCAAACCAAATAAACAATTCTGCTGCTGTTGGCGACCCAGTTTGACTCAATGTGGGAGGGGAGGAGGAAGAAGAGAGGGTTAAACCAGCAAGGATCATTTGCTATAAAATCTCATAAAAGAGCAGCGAGGAAAGGTAGAAGTTAGCGTCCCACTAACCCCTGGGATCCTTGTAATGCATTTATTGAAATAATTTCAGTTTACACTTAGATGAAGCAGGTTGCCATTCTTAATGCATTCACATTATTCATGTATGGCAATCAGTCAAATAAGAGAAAAAATTATGAAAAGTATTCCAAAGAAGATTTGTGAATGTAATTTGTACATTATTATTTGTAAATGCCAGTGGGTGATAGCTACTGTTTTATGGCTTTGCCTACACTGGACTATTACTTTGTGCAAAATTACTATCCATTTCTCTGTGGATGCAGACACTTTCTAAAATATAAAAGAGGCAGCCCATGGGTAGTGGTTAGAATATTAGCCTAGGATTTAGTAGACCTAGCTTCAAGTCTTTCCTCTTCCTCAAAGCTGAGGGATGCTCAAAAGCATGCCATTTGGCTCACATCCTGCTAAGCAGTCCCAAATAGGAAGCTGATTTTTTGATAGACTGTTCATTCTGTTTATTGACCAGTTCATGGCAGTTCAGCATGTTACTTCACCACATTCCTTCCTCAGAGTTCAGTACAGTATAATCAGACTTTTGCCCATGTGTGTTCTCACAAAGCCTTGTTGAGTTATTCTCCCCCTATCCTTGCTGAAAATTGAGAGGAAGAAAGTAGTTTTCTTTGAAATGTGGTGTTGGAAGAGAGTGTTATGGATACCGTGGACCGCCCAAAAAACAAATCTGTGGGCTCTAGATCAAATCAAGTCTGAACTGTCCCTAGAAGCTAAAATGACTAAATAGGGGCTATCGTACTTTGGTCGCATTATGAGAAGACAAGCGTCACTGGAAAAGACAATAATGCTAGGAAAAGGTGAAGGCAGCAGGAAAAGAGGGAGACCCAACATGAGATGGATTGACTCTATAAAGGAAGTAACAGCCTTCAGATTGCAAGACCTGAGCAAGGCTGTTAATGATAGGACATTTTGGAGGACATTGATTCATAGGGTCACCATGAGTCAGAAATGACTTGACATCACTTAACACGTGCACACACATCCTTGTTGAGCTGCTACTTTATTTGGCAAGCAGTTGCTTAAATAGACAGTTAAATCAATCATAAATCATATACATCAGTCATAAATGAATATGTTTTCTAATCCTTCTGTTTAATGCTTGAATAAGTACTTCTTAGTATGTTAGCATCTGCTGATCTCTTTGGATCAGCACAATTTTCACACATACGTGGTTCTGAAAAAAACTAATATGCATGTGTTTGGCAGGTGTTCATTTCATTTCATGCTGAACTGAACAGATTTGGTGATTGGCTCATTCTGATCGTCACAGTTGAACATGGCAAATTTGACTATTGAACATGTGCCAAACTACGGTCATCAGGCATCCATCTGTTGTCTATTGGACCACTTGGGATGGCCTGTCTGACGTTGACCAGGGCTTGGGTCTTTTCCATTGTGGCTCTGTGGAATGGGCTCCCTAAAGAGGTGAGGGGGGGGGCTCCTTGGAGGAACCAACTGTAAATGTACCTGACAAATTTGAAAGTCCATATGATTTTGGGAAGCACTGAGAAACTGTTCAGAGCTTTCAAAGGGAGGCACATATAATTTTAAATAAATAAAAATACCCTCCTCTAAAAATTGCTTCAGAGAAAAGTGTTTATTCCAAAACACCAGCCATTATAACAGCTTATTATAGAATTCACATTACCTATGCAAACAGCTCAAGGGTAATTTCTGTCACCAGTAGTAAAATTACACCAAATACACATTTAGTATGATAGCAAGGGCACCACAACCATTTTCCTGAAGACTTTCATATTTTTACATAATCATGGCTTGGTCTTTGTCCTCCAGACTGCTTAACAGAGTTGTTGTAGACATTTAACTGCTATGATGAATTCCTGTGTGGTCTTGTTGTACTCATCACATGGAACCAAGTAATTATTCAAAGTGACAGCTGTCTGATTACAGATCCTTCCTTTTCATGTCATGGATCCCATCATTGGGATGCTTCAAGATAACAGAACATGTCATACCACTATCAGCTCTGAGGAGTCAAATTTCCGCCTCTGGACAGTAAACCCCTCTTTACCAACAAACATGGATGACAATTCTGGCTATCATAGCCAAGTAAAAGCTCAGTCTGTAATGGGTACCAGATGCATGGAATTAGGCTGCCTTGTCTACTTCTCTTAAATCTTAAATGTTAAATCTCACTGTTGACAGATTATAAATTGGCCTGTTTGGTTATTTCATGTTGCTTCATGTAGTTTATGGATAGTCCATCAATAGTATGAGTTATTATTTTTGTTTCCCATCCTTCTTCCAGAGGTGAAGGTAGAATACACTCCTCTCCCTCCCCTATTTTATCCTTGCTGAGATAGGCTAGGCTGAAAGACAGTGACTAACTCAGAGGAACTCAGAAAGTTTCATGGCTGAGTGGAAATCTGAACCCAAGCTTCATCAGTACTAGTCTGACGCTCTAACCACTATGCAACACTGGCTTTGAATCCCATTTACTTTGGAAAGGATCCGATGATTTCAAAGGGGCATTGATTGGGTCTCCTCCAGTGTTTGCAATTTGAAGATTATGGTGCAGACTACAGATCACACAAACAGATATAAACTTTTTTTTTGCTGTCAAGTCACAGCTGACTTACGGCGATTCTGTGGGGTTTTCAAGGCAAGGGATGTTCAGAAATGGTTTGCCACTGCCTTCCTCTGTGTCACAACCCTGGTATTTCTTGGTGGTCTTCCATCCAAATACTGACCAAATCCGACCCTGCTTAACTTCCAAGACCTGATGACACTGGGCTAACCAGGGCTTTCCAGGTCAGGGCAGATATAAACTATCTTACTCAAACTGAAATAAATGAAAATTATTTATGGATCACAACTATTCTCACTAATGTTAATATAGTCTCTTCCTCTTTCTACCCTAGTTAAACCCTAATTTATGTACACCACACAGTATCACTATGAGTGGCAATGCCACTTTATGTATAGGTGAGCTTTAGTATTAACTCATAATGTCTAAGTTTACAACAGAAAAATTCTAAAGAAAAGGCAGCACCTTTTTTTCTAGGCCAGATGTTGAAAGTACTCAGTCACAGGACTCTCAAGTAATCAATGTCACTGGTTAGTAGGATGTGAACATATGAAGTTGCCTTATATTGTGTCAAGTCATTAGTCCATCATGCCCAATATTGTCTGTTGTGCAATGTCCCCAAAGTTTTTGACTGGGGAATCTCCTAACCCTGCCTTCCTTATAATTGGAGATAACAAGAGCTTGAGATGTAACCAGTAAAAACAACAACAACAACACACGAACTAAGCCATTGTTTAGGATACCTTTGTAATTCTCTACAAATGATAGAATGAAAAGAGAAATGCTATACTTGCTCCATCCAAAACTTTGCACTAAACAGTGCAACAGCTTTACTATTGATCCAAAAAGACTCCTACAACTGGTCCAGCAGACATTTCTATCTTAGGCAATAAGGAAGTCAAAGAGAAAATGATGTCTTGCTTTGTAGCCATTACCCATCACCAAATACAGTAGTGCTTGATGCAGACAGTCATATCATTTGAAATCAAAAATATTGTTTAGTGCTTCAGTGCTTTTATTTATTCATCTTGCTGCAGATTAACTTTAAGGGGAGTAAATAAATTTTGTCTGATTCAGATACTTATTTCCTCTCATTCTTTCAGCCTCAAAATTCAGAATTACCAATGTTTCTTTCTTCTGTCTCATGTTTTCATAAGTGATTAGGCTAAATGTGTGTGTGTGGGTGGGGGGGAGAGAGCCAGAACCACTGACTGCTGAAAAACTTAATGTGCTGCAGAACCAGAATTAGATGTGATAATGAAGTTTCTACTGCTGGAAGAAATTTTGCTAATTGATGTATATAGTGAGAATGATGTCCACGCAACCAATACAAATAAAAGTTATGTCTTTTATTAAAAAAAAAAATTCTCTGGGGAAAGGGCTGTGGCTCACTGGAAGAGCCTCTGCTTTACATGCACAAGGTCCCAGGTTCTATCTCCAGTTTAACAGGGCAGGTGGTAGGTGATGTGAAAGCCTGAGTCCCTGCTAGTCTGAGTAGACAATACTGACCTTAATGAACCAAGGCTCTGATTCAGTATAAGGCAGCTTCATGTGAGAATGTGTCTTACACTGACAGCACAATACTTGCATTAAGATGTTCACATAATTACTTATATTAGATGGGGGAGAACAATCTTTTCTTTAAAGCTGATGTTTAGGTCAGTGCTTAGCAGTAAGATTGGTCCCAGAGATAAGTGATACCAGTAATAACCTATGGGTAGTAGAGTCAACAGAAGTCTGCAATCCTCAAAAGGCCCAGCTCGTTCTCATATTTGAAATCATCAGCTGTGAAACCTTCGGGACAAACCAGATGAGATGCTCTACGATCCACCACCGGATCTTCTTTGCATTTAATTTAGATGGCAGACGCGGAATGCTCCAATTCAAATCAAAACCAGTGAGCAAGGGGAGGCAGAGGTTAGTTCTTTCCACTAAAACATTTTCTTATCTAAATGACCCCTCTGAACTGATAGGGGAAATGAGGGAGGAAATGAGGAAGATCCTGCTCGCTCGCAGTAGCTGGCAAACAGCAGCTGCAGTCCATCTAAGTCGACTTTTCCCTCCTCTCTCTGCAAATGTTTGACCAGATGTGTGAGCCCTTGGGCACAACCAGAAGGGTGAAAAACAAAGGGATCTTGCCACTGGCTTTTAGCATAGGACTTGCAACAAAGGGCTTTTGGTGAATCTGGACCAGCTTAGGGTTTGTTTTTGTTTTTATACATTAAATTTTTGTAATCTGAAAACTTTCCCTTTTGGAAAACAACTTTGGGTCCCTCCAGGAGAAAATCTGTTGGCAAGAGTATGCTCACTATGCAGAGAAGTATCAGACTCACTGATTAAAGATAAAGTTGCTCTTTATTGAAGTTGGGGTTAAACAGTGAAGTAGCCAAGTTTGCAGATGACACCAAATTATTTAGGGTGGTTAAAACAAAATCGGACTGTGAAGAGCTCCAGAAGGATCTCTGCATACTGGAAGAATGGGCATTAAAATGGCAAATGAGATTCAATGTAAGTGTAAAGTGATGCATATTGGGACAAAACAATCCCAACTTCACATATACACTGATGGGATCTGTGCTGGAAGCAACAGACCAAGAAAGGGATCTTGGGGTGGTAGTGGATAGCTCAATGAAGATGTCCACCCAGTGTGTGGCTGCTGTAAAAAAGGCAAATTCCATGCTCACCATAATTAGACGAGGAATAGAGAATAAAACTGCTGATATCATACTGTCCTTGTACAAATCTATGGTGAGACCACACTTGGAATACTGTGTACAGTTCTGGTCACCACACCTAAAAAAGGATATTACAGAGCTTGAGAAGGTGCAGAAAAGAGCAACCAAAATGATTAGGGGACTAGAGCAACTGTCCTATGGGGAGCGGTTAAGACGCTTAGGGCTGTTTAGCTTGGAAAGAAGGCGGCTGAGGGGAGACATGATAGAGGTCTATAAAATTATGCATGGTTTGGAGAGAGTGGACAGGGAGAAGTTTTTCTCCCTCTCCCATAATACTAGAACACGGGGTCATCTTCTAAAGCGGGAGGGTGAGAGATTCAAAACAGATAAAAGGAAGTATTTTTTCACACAACGCATAGTTAAATTGTGGAACTCCCTGCCCCAGGAAGTGGTGATGGCTGCCAGCTTGGAGGGCTTTAAGAGGGGAGTGGACATATTCCTGGAGGAGAGGGGTATTCATGGTTGTTAGTTAGAATGGATACTAGTCATGCTGCATACCTATTCTCTCTAGTATCAGAGGAGCATGCCTATTATTTTGGGTACAGTGGAACACAGGCAGGATGGTGCTGCTACACTCGTCTTGTTAGTGGCTTCCTAGAGGCACCTGGTTGGCCACTGTGTGAACAGACTGCTGGACTTGATGGGCCTTGGTCTGATCCAGCAGGGCCTTTCTTATGTTCTTATGTTTTTGTTGGTGGTGGTTAGGTGGTGCCGTGGTTAGGAGTGGTGAACTCTAATCTGGAGAACCGGGTTTGATTCCCCACTCCTTCACATGAGCAATGGACTCTAATCTGGTGAACTGGATTTGATTCCCCATTTCTCCACATGAAGCCCTCTGGGTGACCTTGGGCTAGTGACAGTTCCCTCTGAACTCTCTCAGCCCTACCTACCTCACAAGGTGTGTGTTGTGGGGAGAGGAAGAAAAGGTGATTGTAAGCCGGTTTGAGACTCCTTAAAGGTAGAGAAAATCGGGGTATAAAAACCTTCTCCTCTTCCTCTTCTTCTTCTTGCCCCAGGAATATCTAACTGGGATACAGTATACTGGAACTTTATTTGATCCATCAGGACTCTTATCATTTTATGAAATTATGGAAGGTAACCGAGCCAACATATTCATGTACACCAGCAGTGTATCAGAGGGTTTTTTTTAATATTTCACAAATGGGGCTATAAATGTAGAGGCAATTTTTTTTCTGGATACAGAAAAACTGTTTTTCCCTCCAAATCTTGACAAGCTTGGTGGTATGAGGCTGTTGTCACATAACAGGCTAGAGAGACAGGGAAAGGATGTGCCCAATTTATTATGCGTCATTAATCACAGACGTTCCATCAGGGCTGATTATTGTTTGGTACCAGCAAGCACAACTAACAATGACTGACTTCGCACATCAGGAAATGTGTGGAGAGAGGAACACAAGTGACTCACACTTCCTCTGCTCACTCTCCTTGTACAATATCTGAGGCAGAGAATTCTGCATCTCCCCCCACAACAAGAAGCAGAAGCATTCTTTACATCTATCTTTAGCCATGGTTAACAAGATAACCAATTCTCATTTTCTTTCTTTAGCCAACTGGCAACTCACTTTTGGTTTATTATTATTATTATTATTTCCCATGGTCCTGATGCCCTATTAGCCAGTTAGTAAGGAGAGGCCAGACAGATTAGATGACAGAAATGATATGAACTGGGATACCTGTTCAGGCAAGATTAAAGGCCTGATGGTGCACCTTTTTATATGCAACTGCTGATGGATGAGGACACAGAATGTAATTGCAAGCCTGGTCTAGTTTGGGACCAATAAAACACAACCTTTTACTGCTTCTTTATATTTAAAAAGTTTGTCTGTGTTCTAGTAACTTTTTTTTGTATTCCTTACTATTGCTGTTTATTGAAAAGACAAGTCAATTGGTCAGACAACCCAAAAGACAGATCTATGTGGTATTCCGTAACCTGAGCCCACTCATTAAACAGTACAGACCTGTTTCTCAATAGTATGCACTATCTGAAAAGAGGGACCCTACTTGTCAATAAACTGCATGACAGCATGTTACACTTTCTTACAGTGTCAAATTATAGACATAGAATAGCAACACTTGAAAACAACATGATACTCCCTAATAAGTACTGTGTTAGAATGTTTTAAGGCAAAGTCTACTTACATCCTTCCTTGGGATCGACCATCCTACCTGGATTGTTACATACAGAGTTTGTCCCAGAATTTTCATTAGTAGAATGCTGTGCACAGCCTATGTGGTTTTTTTTAAAACTAAAACAGTGTAATTTTGATCTTACCTTATTCATCAATGCTTTAGCTATACTTAATTTTTTTCTCGCAGAGTGGCATTTACTGGGGGAAAGATTCTTTCACCAAAACTGAGCAAACTTGGATAATTTTATGAAGTGTTAAAAATAAGAAGAATAAAGAAGGTAACCGACTTTTCTCATCCTCTTCAAACAGCCTCCCAAGTTTCCCACAATGTCTTTCTTGGTCTGTAATTGTGCACCTTTGCTTTGCACTGCTTGTTGAGAGCCACTACGGACTCCAGACAAAGATACTCTCCGGGGATCCAGATTACAGCACCAAGCATTTTATTTCTGTTTGTTTTAAACATTTATCCCTTGCCCCTCAACTCAACCCAGACTGGCTATCAACATAATTAAAAACAATAAAAATCACAATAGTAGAAAAACAATTTAATTTTAAAAACCCAAGCTAAATAGACGAGAATGAAATTCGAACTCAAACAGCAGGACAACCTTAAAAAGCAATCAAATGGCAGCAGCAATTAAAACAATGGACTAAAATAAAAGCCATACGGAAGAGGAACGTCAAATCAAGAAAAACCTAGGATGAATTAACAAAGCTTTACCCAGTACTAGAAGGGCAACTAATACAGCAACAGTCAAGCATTCAAGGAGAGGGCATTTCAAAGCCAAGGTTCCACAACTGAAAAGGCCCTGCTCCTATGTCACCTCCGGAAAACATCATAGGCAAGCAAATCACATAGCTTCATGAGTGACTAGGATCCTGGGATGTTGTCTTCTCTCCCTAGTCCCTAAGCTGTTTCTACGTTACATTTTGGTCCACTTCTCACTGCTCTATCAGCCCCTGGTCTCTGAGAGTAAAGTGTTGACCGGAAGGGTCAAGTGCATTTTCTGCTTTGCATGCACAAATCAGACCGCTGATAAGTAGTGACTCTAGAAGAAAGCACTGAGGGGAAGGAAAACGGCACATTAATTTAAGAGAGAGAAAGCTACACCTCTCTTCCTTTCATTTCTAGGGGAAAATGTGCTCTGCACTGGTGGGGCTATTAAACTGGGAAGGTCTCCCCCATGTAGAATAATAGAATCATAGAGTTGGAAGGGACCGCCAGGGTCATCTAGTCCAACCCCCTGCACAATGCAGGAAATTCACAACTACCTTTCCCCCACACCCCCACTGGTCCCTACTCCACACGCAGAAGATGGGATGGGAGGGAGTGAAGCACCAGCAGAGTCCAAGCAGTGGTTGCAACTTAAAGTTTAACTGATACTTGACCAATAGCTCGGCTCGATTTATCTTTATTGGGGGTAGGGGTGGCCTGTTCACTAGGGAGCCCTAGGTGATCACTGGGGCACCAGTGGTGGAGTGCCATTTTGTGTGTAGTATTTCTTAACAATGTAAACATTTAGGATGCTATAGTTCTGTGTACTTTATGCACTTCTGTCTTTCACCCGTTATCAAGATCATAGGAATTGTATTACAAACTACCTGTGAGCGAGTCTCAAAACGTAATGTGTGAAGATGAGAAATTTGCAAAGCAGCCTTAAGTGTATGTATGTGTACTTGTATGTGTGGCTGAAAAGTGTTTCAGTTAAAAAAAATTATTAGGAGCAACAAACATCACACAGATGTTTCTCAACAGTAAAAAAAAACCCTCTTGATTGTGAATATTTTTGACACAACAAATTCCTCTTGATAGGATTGGTGTAGTATGAAAGAGAAGATCCTGTGTGTATGTACAGGATAGTTCAGATGCTTGCAGTATCCAAGGACTCATTTCTCCTTGTATGATGAAATGTAAATGTAACACCAGTAGAAACTGACTATGTGTCATCTTGAAAATATTCACACCTCATTGAGGAGCTAAATGGGGACAGTGGGCTGTCCACTCTGGGGCTGCTGAATGTAGTTTGAAAGAGAACCCTGTGTGCAAAGCACATATCACAACCTACACAACTCAGATCAAATGGTGGTCCTTATGAATTACCATGAGGACAAGATTTGGGTGCAAGACATAGCAGATAACTTAGAGTGGACCTCATACCTCTGTTTCACAATTTTCATTGTCCATTTCCAAGTTAGAAGTCCAGCGCAAAATGTTTTTCTGTAGCTTTATTACTAATGTAAGTAAAAATTAAACATACTTACATGTTGGAAAAGAGAGCCAGTGTGGTGTCATGGTTAAGGTGTTAGACAAGGACCTGGAAAACCCACGCTGAAATCCCCACTCGCACTATGGAAGCTTGCTGGGTGACATTGGGCCAGTCACACAATCTCAGCCATGACCCTGGCTAGCATTTGGATGGGAGACTTCCAAGGAATACCAGGGTTGTGACATGGAGGCAGGCAATGGCAAAGCACCTCCAAACATCTCTTGCCTTGAAAACCCTATGGGGTCGCCATAAGTCACCTGTGACTTGATGGCAAAAAAAAAAAAAAGTTGGAACTGCCATAATAACCATTAAACCCAGCCATTCTGGAGACTGAAAGTTGGTGTTACAAATAACGGGGTGGAGATTAAAAATTGCACTTCTTAACATTGTGCATTCTTTTATAAGTTGTAGTTTTATGTATTTAGTATTTCGTTAAAAAAAAGGAGCCTGCTCTATTTTCGTCATGCTACAGTTTCTCTATACTCTAGCTAGACAGTGCTTGCACTGAGAATCTCTAGCTAGTCAGGGTTTATACCGACAAAGGGATAATATGTATTCACGTTTCCATTAAACATGGCATAATAGTGGATCAAAAAATGTGCTTCTCTGATTATAGAAGTGGCCACTGCATGTAACTGTCTCTGTAATTTTTATCGACAGAATGGTATATACACATCTTTTTAAATAAATAAATGATCTTAACCTCTAAAGGAAGATGCCAAGACATAGAAGGGGTTGCTAAATCAATTACAGCGTGACTAGAAACTAGATGATAGTCCTATGCACTCACAAGATATTCAATAGACCTTTGTGGTGATTAATAATAATCTCAATGCTTTTTTTAAATTAGTAAGATGGCCACCAAATTTATAGAAATGTAGGCATAAGAATTAGCTGTAGTTTACTGTGTCAGTTCCCTGGGGATTCTTCTCTCTGCCTCATATCTACCCTTCTTTGGGCTCTTGCTTCCTTTCCCTTTTCTCTCCACTTCTAGCTCATCCTTGTGCCCATTTAATGAACACTATCATGCTCAGTGTGATCCTAAACAAAGCTGCATCCATTAAAGTCAATGGACTTAGAAACGAGTAACTCTGCTTAGGACTGTACTGTTAGTTTTGTTTTCAGATAGAAGCTACACTAACAGCCCATTCCTGAGATCTAAGGGCAAAAAAGTCAAGAAGGTGCCACGCCAGTGTCTGGGCCCCCCGCACCAGCATCTGGGCAGCTAACGCCTGCGTTAGTGGCCTGAATGCCGGCAGGAAGGCCCGGATGCTGGTTGCGGGGTGCTGCCATTGCAGCACCGGCCCACAATGCGGACGGGGTCTTCCGGCAGCTTCCGAATGCCGTCAAAGGCTGCACCAGCATCCTGGGAGGCGTTCCTGGGGCGTAACAGTGTCTCGGGAGGCATTCCCAGGGCGTTACAGCTCCAGGTTGGAGGTGGGGCCACCTTTAGGCGGCCTCCAAAGTCCTTTCGGCCTGGGAACACCCCTTTTTATTTTTAGCGACCCAAGAGGGTTGGATGGATTTTTGGAGCTGGGAGAAGGTTTCGGCAAGGCTGAAACCTCCTTTGGAGGCAGCGCAGGCGCATTGCCTCCTAAGCCCAGCGCAGGCATTCCTCTCAGGAATGCACTGTTATTGTTATTCACTTCTGCAGGCACATCTTCATGATTGACCCAGTGGTTCCTGTCCTGTCACACTTAACAATGTTGTCTCTTTAAGCATAAGATATCTTGGCTGCTAAACATTGAAATGGATTTGAGATAAGGATGTACGGTGGTATAATGGCTGCTGATATTACAAAGTAGAAAGCTGTAATATTCCCTAGGGAGAAAATGCATTTATGAAGTTCTTTCCACATTGGAAGATAGATTTCCTTCACATAAACCCCAATCCACCAAAGCAGATCCTGTGCACAAGCTTCCCTGGGGATATCACTTGCTGAGTCAGAAAGGGCAGACATAAATGTGATGCATGTCCAAAATTTAACGAGAAATAGAAGCAGATGTACATCCAAAAATGAACCACAATGTGCATATGTGTACTAACGACATCCATCTGCACTTGTGGAATTCACATGCTAATGAACACTGGAACACACTTCAGAATGTATATCTTCAACCACCTTTTGGCATAACTAATAATGTGTAAATTAAGCAATTACACTAAACTGTAAACATGATCAGAACTGGATGTGGTGATGATTGTTTATTGCATTGCCCTTACGTGGCTTTCTGATGACCCTGCTCTCGCATACACCAGCAAAGAAGCTCAGGAGAAGACAGGAAGGCTCACAACTAAGTCTGTGATACATTATTATATAAGCTGCAGGAAAAAAATGGGCTTTAATATTGTAAGAAATTATTTTTGGATTTTTAGTGGTCACTGGTGGGGTAACCATATTTGTTTGCTTTCAGATCATTTTTGAAGTTATGAGTTTACCTTATTCCAATGTATGGAAGCTGCAGTATTGTGTCATTCTTGATTTAATCCAAGTATTAGTCATTTGGTTTGAGCAGAGAATAAGCTCTGAGATGAAGTCAAGAAAAGAACAGTAGGTTACCCCATGGCAAGAGGTTCTGAGAAGCTAGATTTGCCAACCGCCAGGTGTGGGGTAGAGTTCTCCTGGAATTACAACTGATCTCCAGACAACAGAGATCAGTAACCCTGGAGGGTGTTTTGGAGGGTGGACTCTATGAAATTATACCTCACTGAGGTCCCACCCTTCCCCAAACACCACCCACCCCAAGTTCCACTCCCAAATCTCCTGGAATTACCAAACCCAGAGGTGGCAACCCTACGGGAAACAGACTGGAGAACTACAATCTCACAGAAGGGCAATCAACTGGTCAAGACATTTATTGTCCCAGTAACCGCTGGTTCAACACCCGAGGGTGAAATGCCATTAGGTTCCTACCTTTCTCTGCCTGGCCTGATGATCACCCAAAAAAAGGCCTTAATTCGGACCAACGGCTGGGACTTGGAAGGAATGTCAGCTTTCATAAACAGATGGAGCCCAAGCACCACACTTTGTTTTTGCCTCTGAACCACCCATGAACTGGCTCAACAAGGTTCTAGGGGAGCCCAGGGATAACAAAAAGAAGAAGGGTTGGTTTTTATATGCCAGCTTCTCTACCTTTTAAGGATAATCAAGCTGGCTTACAATCTCTTTCCCCTCCTTTCCCCCCAATGGACACCTTGTGAAGTAGGAGGGGCTGAGAGAATTCAGAGAGAACTATGACTAGCCCAAGGTCACCCAGCAAGCTTCATGTGGAAGAATGGGGAATCCACCTGGTTCTCCAGATTAGAGTCTGCCACTCTTAACCACCACACCACTGCATAGTGTGTCACTGTGTCAGCTGCAGAGCTGAGGTCTTGTTTACTGTGTTCTTGGCCAAGGCACAAGCAGTGATTCTTGAGAAACAATGTCTTCGCTACGCTCTCTGAGCTTGAGAAGCAGTGGCAGCACTTTACCTTTCACACTGGACTGGCTAACTCCCCGAATGAACTCACATCCAGGCCCCGTCCGTATCTGAAGCAAGGATCACTGGAATGAATTGAATAGACAAAGCCTAGCACCTTGGATTGTCTAGTGGGTAGGCAGAGTGCACAGCTCAGCTTTCCACTGAGTGAGCAGCGGAGGAAGTGGGTGATCTGGGACAGCCTGTCGCAGACGCTCTGGGTAACATCCCAAAAGGCTCTGTGCAGGCTGATGATGCAATTGGTCCTCCTTACACTGGAAACTGTTGGCTTCAGCAGCTTTATCGTGGTGTCAGCACTGTGCTGTCCCAGATTGTTTCACAATACCGCAGAGGCTTCCCTCAAGGTTTTGATTCCCCTTTTTATTAGATTTTATTTTTCTCCGTCAAATTATCTTTGTAGTAAAAACATCTTTCCCTGTGTTAATGTGGTATGATATGAAAACACATACACAAACAGAATAGATGGGCAGTCACAAGAAGGTGAAACTGTAAATAGGTGCAATGTGCAGGGTTCAATAAAAGCATATCAAAAAGAGCTCAGAAAGAAGAATAAACTGGTGCAAAGGCAGAATCAGTTGTATCCTTGGGTGGTAGTTGAAGCATATGCCTCAAATTATTTGCCTACTGTATAGGCAGTTCATTAAAATTAGGTATGTTTTGGTAGGAGAAGAAGAAGAGGAGTTGGCTTTTATACCCTGCTTTTCTCAAGCTTTAAGGAGTCTCAAAGTGGCTTACAATCACCTTCCCTTCCCCTCCCCAAAACAGACACCTTGTGAGGATGGAGCTGAGAGACTTCCTAGAGAACTGTGACTAGCCCAAGGTCACCCAGAAGGCTTCATATGTAGGGGTGGGAAAACAAACCTGGCTCTCCAGATTAGAGTCCACTCACTGCTCTTAACCAACACCACACTGGCTCTCTCTGGAGTCATTTGGCAACTAGAAGAACAAGCATTCTGAGATGGTTATATGCTGGTGGCTGACATTTACAGAGCAGAAGAAGAGTTGGTATTTACATCCTGATTTTATCTGCCTTTAAGGAATCCCAAACCGGCTTGCAATTGCTTCCCCTTCCTCTCCCCATAACAAGCCACTTGTGAGGTAGGTGGGGCTGAGAGAGTTTGAAAAGAACTGTGACTAGCCCAAGATCACCCAGCAGGCTTCATGTGGAGGAGTGGGGAAATAAACCTGGTTCACCAGATTAGAGTCCGCTGCTCTTAACCACTACACCACGCTGGCTCCCTTGCAGTGTAACATGGGAATGACTAATTTGTGCAAGATCTTTCTCTTCAATGAACTGGAAAATTACAACCTGAAGCTGTGATCTCTGCCTGAACTCTGACATTACACTGCCCACATAAGAACATTGCACATGGGATCATTGTGTGAGTAAAGGAAATTTGGCTGCTGGCATATCACTTGAACCAAGGTTCTTTGATCATTTCCCAATAAGTGGGCAGCACGTATTCAATGCTGGAGGCCCCATAATCCTCCATCACTCAGTGATCAGAAATATGTAAGCATTTGCTAACCGTCAATTAAGGAATTATGCAGTAAGTGTCCAGGATGGGTTCCCCCCCACAATAGGGTAAAAGTTAGCATCTAATGATTTGTGTAGAGCATTTAGGTAAAGGTAGTCCCCTGTGCAAGCACAGGGTCATTACTGACCCATGGGGTGATGTCACATCCCGACATTTATTAGGCAGACTATGTTTACGGGGTGGTTTGCCAGTGCTTTCCCCAGTCATCTTCCCTTTACCCCCAGCTTGCTGGGTCCTCATTTTACTGACCTTGGAAGGATGGAAGGCTGAGTCAACCTTGAGCCGGCTACCTGAAACCGACTTCTGTCTGGATCGAACTCAGATCGTGAGCAGAGCTTGGACTGCAGTACTGCAGCTTACCACTCTGTGCCACGGGGCATTTAGACCTCACCTTTCTATCACCATTACTCTAGGCAGCTTATAAAAGTTTACAAAACATTTTCAATAAAAAATTTAAAATACAAAGAAATTGAGTCTGCTAAGAGTCCAAACTGATCTTTTCTGTTTTGGGATATTGGAGGAATCAAACCTGACAAAAGTCTCCAACTCAGCCTTCTGAAGACCATGCTGCTGCCAGGGTTGCTAACTCCCTAAGAACTGTGGTGAAGCTGGAGGAAATAGCTTCCTCCAGATGTAGCTGCTGAGCAACCTTGGCAACAGGCTTCAACATTCACTGGAGGCAGGGTTCCTCCTCATCTAGGTCCCAGTTCTTAAAGTAGGTCTAACAGCTCCTCTTCTTTTCGGTGGTGCTGCTGAGGTGGGGTTGGGAGGAGGCTAACAGATAGGGTTGCCAGGACCCTCTTCACAACCGGTGGGAGATTTTGGGGGTGGAGCCTGAGGAGGGTGGGGTTTGGGGAGGGACTTCAATGCCATAGAGTCCAATTGCCAAAGCAGCCATTTTTTCCAGGTGAACTGATCTTTATCAGCTGGAGATCCGTTGTAATAGCAGGAGATCTTCTGCTATTACCTGGAAGTTGGCAACCCTACTAACAGAACAGTTCTAAACTCAATGGGGCTTATTCTCAGGACAGTGTTTTCAGTAGTACTCTGGAAGCTAACCAAAGTCCTTCCTCCAGCTCTCTGCCAGCCCTGCTGCTGTTGTCTCTTTTTCAAGTGCCAGAAAGTTAGGAAAGATTATGAGTTAACGTTTGATTAACATAAAACACGGTTTTCAGCACAAACTCACTGAGGTGTATCACTTTTCTCCCACCAGAAATGCAATTCAGTGTGAGCTATTTCCTAAAGGAAAAGTACATGTGAGAATTCAGATTATTTTGTCTAGCACAGCTGCTGCTTGTACTGCAAAAAACGAGAGCTGCAGCTGATGACAAGGTAGTATGGAACTTGACACCTCGGCTGGCATTCACCCAAGAACACAGAATGTTTTAGCCGGCCTGTGGCATGTGATACATTTCTTAATTGTTGATAACATATAATTAGGACAATCTAAGCTAAGTTTAATGAAGGCAGTAAGTTAAACCAAGGGGCTTTACTATACTTGGACAGACTTTGTTACTCTTGGAGTGGGACGCTGCAGAATAACGTTTTATAAACAGGACAGAATAGCATCTTCTCTTGACAAACTATCAACCTAGAATTATGGCTGACACCCTAAGCCACAGTAAATGCTGTGTGCAGAATAAACGTCAGCTGTCCTGAAGGAGACACAGTGTCTAAAATAAACTTTTCTTCTTAAAGGGTTTTTAAAGTCAAAGCTTGCATGGAAATTTCTTGCGAGCAAAGAAATAATTATCTCATACTTCACCTAAATATTTTCTACTGATTTTCACAGTCTTCATTTCTGGGGTTCTATGTATGATTTTCATACTGTTGTCGCAGTTATGGAGCATGGTCGAGCCAAACATAAGCACTTTGAAGGCTGAATCCAATAGGAGGGAAATAAACACGTATGTACTGAAACTTCTAAGGATTTAATAAGACAAGAAATTCTCTAATTGGAGTGGTGAGTGGCAGCACAGGATTGGCTCAGCCCTCTTTATATGTTACAGTGAACACACATACAATCTGTGTACAGAGTACACTTAATTTTTCTTTATATGTGCATTGAGTAATTCCCATCTTATATTCAATGCACGTACAGCTGAATGTGTAATTTTAACCCTACATTTAACTACCTACTGTAGGGTTGCCAGGTCCCCTTGGCCTCTGGAGTGAGAGGTGGGGGGTAGAATTGCCAAAGCCAGGCTGGGAAACTCCTGGAGATTTGGGGGTGGAACCTGGGGAGGACAAGGATCTCAGTGGGGTAAAGTGACATACAGTGCCCACCCCCAGGCATCCATTTTCTCCAGGGGAACTGATCTATGTGGAGATTACCTGTAATTCTGAGGAATCCCCAGATCCCACCTGGAGGCTGGGGTCCCTAACGTACTGCTCTCTGGTTTCATTTGTAAACTGGATGTGTGTCGGCTCCTTCGTACAAACACATGTATGCACGTACATGCAAGATGTACATGTATTCACTGTAACATGCAAACAGGGATAAAGTGGCAATGGCTACGTGAAATAGCTTGCCCTGTGGTAAGCCATTTAACACAGCAGCTTGTACAATACACGAGGGGTTCACTATGGGGACAGGGAACATCCTAAATAGCCATTTAAAATGGATTGTTTTGAAGAAAAGAAGCACACTATAAAATGGATCAAAAATATTACAGAATAAATAATTTCATTTTATAACATCACAACACGCATTAAAACTTCCAACTGGCTACTGGTAGTCAACCCAAACCAAAAGGTCTGGCAGTGCTTGCAAAAGATGCCCAGGCACTGAATTTGGAAGGCTTTCCAGGAAAGGGAGTTATCTGAAGTCGAAGCAGAGGGATGATTGATACATGCTGCTGATACTACGCTATAGTAAGTCTTTCATGCTCAGCAGTTGGAAACCGTAAATGAGGAGTTCACTACACCACCACAGACTATTGGAAATATTTATGGTGGTATAAAGAAAATGGCCCAATCCACATGGTGAGCTATTTCACACGAATGGCTGAACACACCGGGTGCTTTCACATATGCTGAATAATTCACTTTCAATCCATTTTCAATGCACTTTAACGAGCGTTTGCAAGTGGATTTTGCCATTTCACACAGCAAAATCCATCTGCATAGTGCATTGAAAGTGGATTGAAAGTGCATTTTTTGGCTTGTGTGAAAGCACCCAGAATGAATGCAGCATTAGAGAGCAGTCTAAAGTAGTCTCCATGTGGTAGCATGGTTCATTGAGCTATTGGTATCTGAAAAGTGAGCTATGGCTCACGAAAGCTCATACCCTCAGAAATTTTGTTAGTCTTTAGGGCGCTTGCTCTTTTCTACTGCTACAGATAGACTAACACGGCTACCCATCATGATCTATCTCATTGTGCATTGTGCTATTGTATGTCATACATACAGACAATAAGTAATAGGACTAGTACAGTGCTCATGATTCTGACTATTGATACTTTCTTGCTGTGATCTTTTTCCTACATTCTGTAGCCTTGCTGGTTCATGTTGATGGGTCCCAATTAGAATTATTCAAATAACCATTAAAAAAGGAATAACAAGTGTAGGTATTCCAAGGCAGGAAGCAAAGAACTATTACTTCAGTATATTAAAAGAAATCCACACAGGGAATAAAGATCATCCTATTTAGTCATGGCATGCTTTTGAAGGCTTTTTGCTCTTTAAATTAGTCCACATGTTATCAGAATTGATTTTTAGTCTTTGCAATCCCAGATGAAATGTCTTTGGTGAAGCTCTCAGTGAGTACCTGTAACGAAGAACTGGTTTGTAGAACAGTTGCTATGGTTGCTTTTAAATCTAGAGCTTCTCTAGAAAAAAAAAATTCCAGAAGGCTATATATAGAAGCACAGCAATTCCTAGATCCCCTCCCCCCGGTGTATATGTGTCTGTGTGTTTTGGCATAAGCACCTAGAATGCCATGAAAGGGTGTTTGTTCAGATACTTTATAGGTTTTTAAATAAACCTTGACTCTTGCTGAAAGCTTGCTTACAAAACTCACAGGAAATAATGACATGAGAAGCAAGACTGCTGTATTGTCACTTATGCCATTATAAGAATTAGGCCTATGAAATGGCATTAGAAAATATTTCTGTAAAGTGAAGTGATTATGTATGAGTAGGTTATACATGAGGCCGGAGACAGAGTTAAAACAGCAACCGCTTTATTCAGTTAACAGGGAAGAGAGAACTAACTTAACTGCAAACCCCCCCCCCCAACTTATATACAGTTCTCAACCACCCGGAGCCACCACCTCCCCAGTCCATGGTTGGATGGCCAAAGTCCACCGTCCAATAGGAGAAACAGACGACGGAGCCTAGAGCAGAGCCTCAAGCTCAACACAGTTCAGCACAGCTGAGTTCCACAGTTCAGTAGTTTAATAGTTCAGCATAGTCCTTGCACCAACTAAATACAATACAGAAGTGTACTAGAGTGTTTACTTTTTTACCTTATATTTAAGCATGGTCTTTTAATAGAGGACCTGCTTTCGAGTTCATTTGGGCAAAAGCCCAGGTCCGTTTGGGGGCATGAGTGTCCTAAACTGTGTGCTACATCAAACAGGATAAGGGAAGCAAAAAAGAGAACTCCAGTTTCCTTTGAGAGACTGCCAGCATTTCTGAAGTTTCTCTAGATAGTTAAGGCTTCATCTGCATGCCTTTCCAATATTCTTGTCCAAAATATATAGTACTTACATATGCATTACATTATTTTTATATGTGCAATAACTATATGTTAAGAAAAAAGGGGGAGAGATACAATTACAGAAAATTATACTATATCATAGACATACAGGCCCTGACCTGGATGGCCCAGGCCAGCCTGATCTAGGGATGCCAGCCTCCAGGTGGGACATGGAGATCCTCCGGAATTATATCTCCAGACTACAGAGATCAGTTTCCCTGGATAATATGAATGCTTTGGAGGGTGGACTCTATGGCAGTGTACCCCACCGAGGTGCCTGTCCTCTCCAGGGCTCTGTCCCTAAATCTCCTGGAGTTCCCAGCCTGGATCTGGCAACCCTTCCCCTCCTTTGCCCACTGGTGGCCAAGAGGGACCTGGCAACCCTAGCCTGATCTCATCTGATCTCAGAAGCTAAGCAGAGTCATCCTGGTTAGTATTTGGATGGGAGACCACACAGGAATTTCAGGATCATGACACAGAGCCAGGCAATGGCAAACCACCTCTGTTAGTCTCTTGCCTTGAAACCCCTATGCCAGGGATCTCTAACCTTTTTGAGCCTGCAGGCACATTTGGAATACTGACACAACCCTGTGGGTGCAACAGTAAAATGGCTACCACAAAGTGGCTGCTACAGGATGGCTGAGCCAGCCACAAAACGATTCCCACAGCTTAACTTCAGTAAATTAATGTAGATCCTTGTGCTGTGCTGGCAGCTGCTGCCAAAGCAACATTTAAAAAAAAAAAAAAAAAATCTGCATAGCCTGAACTGGATCCACCCACTTCCTCAAAACACTTGGTGGGTACCCGCAAAGGTGTTGGCAAGTGCCATGCTGTCCACGGGCACCATGTTGGGGTGCCTATTCTCTCTAGTATCAGAGGAGCATGCCGAATATATTAGGTGCAGTGGAACACAGGCAGGATGGTGCTGCTGCAGTCGTCTTGTTTGTGGGCTTCCTAGAGGCACCTGGTTGGCCACTGTGTGAACAGACTGCTGGACTTGATGGGCCTTGGTCTGATCCAGCAGGGCCTTTCTTATGTTCTTATGTATGCTCTAATGACCCCTGCCCTATGTATAAGGTTGCCAGGTCCCTCTTCTCCACTGGAGGGAAGTTTTTGGGGTGGAGCATGAGGAGGGCAGGGTTTGGGGAGGGGAGGGACTTCAATGCCATAGAGTCCAAATGCCCAAGCGGCCATTTTCTCCAGGGGAACTGATCTCTATAGGCTGGAGTTCAGTTGTAATGGCAGGAGATTACCAGCTATTACTTGGAGGTTGGCAACCCTACCTACAAAGGCACTATAAGTTGGTTTAACTTGACAGCACTTTACTCACATATATAGACATACAGATATATTTATTGTTTTGTACCAGTTTTTATAATGACGCAGATTTATTTCTAAAGGTTTAGTCTTCTTCACAATATTCCAAATTTGACTACCAGGGCATAGTTCATTTCCAGGACACCCTGTAAAGCTGTTTGCTTGATTATACAACTGACACTTCTGCAAACAATAATTGTTCACATGAGCAGCTTCACTGATTTCGGTTGTAGCTCATGAGGGTCAGGGTTGAATGACTGGTCCCTGTAACAGATGCCTACATTTATGAAGTAAATTTTGGATGACTCTTTTAAATTGGTTTGTCACCTGCACTTGCCTGCTTGCCATTTGAAACTCAGCTTGTAGTTCTCACAATCCAATTCCCTCATGCAGATGTTTCCTGAAGAATCAACGCATACTGGCCTGCATGTAACCACAAAATTGTCTGCACATAGTGAGAGGAAATGGGGGGGGGGGAAACAGTAGCGACTGGTGACTAAACAGAAACCATGGACAAAAGAAAAGAAAAACCTCTTTACCCTAAATACTGTGTGTTTCACCATGACAATAAAAGGGAAAATATAAAGCTCTAACTATCAAAATAGTGATATTTTGCATTCCTGTGAACCCTTACTTTTTCCAGGCTTTATAAGGTTTGCTGATTGCCAGAGAGAAATAGCTGGTACATCAAGCATGTCTGTGCTGGTGATCATATGAGGGTACTATCAGCAAACAGTGCTTTTGACACCGTAGTATTCTGGAAATCTAAGACATGTGAGTGGTTTTCTAGTTCATCATAGGCTATGCATCTGCTACTAAAGAATATTTGGGCAGTAGTCTGCACTGACATTTATGGCAGTGCAAATCCCCCATTGAAGGGGAGGCATGAATTAGTTCCCTCCAACAAGTAATTGACAGCAATAAACTTGATACAGTCAGCGATTATTTTCACTGCATGCAGTCACTGTTCATCAAGAAGGGCCATGTATATGTACAAGAAGGACCTTATTCACTATCAATTTGGTCCCTATTAGAAGTTAGGATTTTTTGTCCTATCAAGCAACAATTAGCCTTGCCCCGTACAGCATTGCCAATTTGTTTATTCACACAGTCTGGTTTTGGAACTCTTCATAGTCTACCTGGGTTTGTACCATCCTGAATAATTTGTGATGGTGCAAACCCAATTAGACCAAATAATTTCATGTCATCCAGAAACTTGACCACAGCACTCTTGACTGCAGACCATTTATGAATAAGTTAAATAACATCAGGCTCAATACTGATTACTAAAGAGAACCACTGTTTGCTTCTAGTATGAAACTGTTCCTTTATTCCTATCCTCTATTTCCTGTTATTTACAATCCATAAGAAAACCTGTCCTCTCATCTCATAACTGCTAAAATTACTGAGGATCCCTTGATGATGGACTTCATCAAAAGCCTTTGCAAGTCCAATGATTTAACTGGTTCACCTCTATCTACATGTTTGTTCTCTTAAAGTGCTCCAAAAAGTTGATGAGTCAGAATTTGTCTTTGCATAAACCATAGTTGATCATCTACAGCAAAGCATGTTCTTTTATATGCTTAACAAGCAGGAACCATGAAAAACTGGAGGAGAGAGGAACCATTTGGAAATCTGCTGCCCACTTTCCAAAATCCCACCCCCATGAATTTGTAAACTCTCAGAGGGGCTTGAGTAAGTGAATCCCCTTTTCTCCTTTTAACTGATTCTTGGGTGCTCTCAACACTCAATGCCTGTTCAGTTCTAATCAGGGACTTAGAATGTACAGACCCTCTATCTTGTCTGTGGATGCTCTAGTTTTTCCGGTTTTATAATCATAATGGCAGCCAGTGACTTGGAGTGCTAATTCTAGCTTTGTTAATGCTGTTCACCAATTTACCTGGGACAGAAAACATGCTAACATGCCTCTAATTTGCTAGCTCCCTTCTGGATCCCTTTGTTTGGGGGGAAAATGGTGTTACATTGGCTACCTTCCAAACCTCCGTTAGGAGGCTGATTTTAGTGACAAGTTTAATGCTTTTGTTAGAAAACCAGCTGTTTCACATTTGATTTCTAAGAACTATTGAATGTATGCTCTTAGGACACAGTGACATGTTATTTGTTAATTATCCTTAGTACTTCATCTGTAGTTTGACAGTTCTTCTGATGCCCTCTCCCAAAATAGTGATTATTCAAATGTCCTCCTCCCAAAAATGATTCAAGCGTGGGTTTATGTTCAACATCTTCTGCAGTGAAGACTTCTGCAAAGAAATTAATTTAGCTTAGCTGCAATTTTTCCACATTATTGTCATCTAACAATCCAACTGTGTCCCTTTTCCCTAACCCCTTTTCCATTTCCAGTTAACTTATATCTTCATTCTGGGGAAATGAAATGTGACTAGGTTAGTTTTCTGGACATGTTTCCATTTACATATATGTGAATTTGATAGGACTGAGGTCATTTTCCCCTCATGTTTTGACAACACTTACCTCACATAAGATCCTGGGCACCCCTCACAATTCTTAGTTGTTCCCCCTCAGATGCTTAGCTGGCTCCTTTACTATCAGCCCATTCCTGAGCTGATGGCGTAGGGGAACGGTGGCGAAGAGGCGCAGCAGTGCCTCTTCCAAAGCCATTTCCCCTATGCCGTTTTGCAGCTTTTTTTGTTTAACTGGGGCTTTTTGCCTCATTGAAAACAGCGAGGCTGCGCCTGCAAAATAGCAGGTTCAGCAACGCTGTTCCAGCTGCCAGCGCAAGTGGCCGAAAGGGGGTAGGAAGCCGCCTAACTGGCGGCTCCTTCCCCCGCCCCGCCCCCGGAATGCCCCCTGCACCAGTGCAGCCTCTCTACACTGGTGCCGGTGCCATGGAGGGGCTATGCCAGTGGAGGGGAGAGGCACGGCTCTGCGGCACTTAAGCGCCGGCAGAGCCACCCTCCCTGCCAGCGTAAGTGCATGTAATCTCGTGATTACATGCACTTATGCCGGTGGTGGGGTCAGGCCGCCTCCTAAGAGGTTTTGCCCCCCACCCTCAGGAATGGGGTGTAACTCTCATAAGGAACAGCTATTATAACGTCTCAAAACTCTGGGCTTTTTCTGCATTCAGAATGTGCATTTATCCAGGGTGAGGGTAACTTGAAGGTAGAACTGTTTGCTTCATTCTCTTTGAAACATTAACATTTTTTAGAATCCAGCTCTTAAATACATACAATAAGACCTCACAGTGACTCTTACAGAGGGCTCAAATGTAAACAAATAGTTTGAAATAAAAAATTGTATAAATATCTGCCTGTGCCAAGAGTATGGTTTGAAAATGAGTGCTGCAAACACAACGTAAATTAAAACGGGATCTGCCTTTGTGGAGTAGAGGGCTACTTGGAGGAAGTATTATCAAGAGGATTTTTGCTGGGTGGTGAACAGCACATACTCATGTGGCTAACCTGAAGTGAGGTGAAGAAGCAAACCTCACCCTTGCCTAGGTCATTTGCCACGGACAGATGTCAGGGATAAATGTAATGGGCTAAAGATGAAGCAGGGGTACTGTGGCAGCTGGTTAGTTGGTCACAGACATGTTGCAAAGGAAATAAAAGTAGAATCTGGTGAACCATCCATCTTCTCTTTGTGCTGCAAATAAAACAGACTATTGTTTTGTTGATAAGGAAGTACTGTTTGGAATATGTCGAATAACTAAGGAGAGTTGGAGGAATGTTTCAGCCAAATATAGCCCTCTTGCTTATTTCTACAAATCCTAGTTTTTACATTCAGAGGAGCTGAAATCACTGAAACTAAAAAATAAAAATAAAGTTTACATTCCTGCAGCTTGCTGCAGCAAAGTCAAACAGATGTGTAGCTTAATTCTTACCTGTGTCATGAGCACCAAAAACTGAATGCACCATTTCTGTAATCAAATAACTGAATACTGTGAATTGTAATTGCAAAAAATTATGATTGTTAGTTTAATCTTATTGTAAGTTTATTACAATGTGTAAGAGCCAAATTACTTGATGTTATGGTAAACATGTGGTTGTAGGCTTGCTATCTGCCTACCTTTTGTGGCTCCCTGCCCCCTCAGCCTACCCTAGAAAAATTGAGGAGCTGGAGAAAAAATGACCAGAAAATGGCATCCATAATGATGCTCTAGGAAATTCCCCATGTCTCAGTGGTCTTTACCATAGAGATTAGGGGAAATTCCTCGAGCATCACCCAGAAGTGATATCATATCTACCCCAAACCCCACCATCCCCATGTAACCTCCCTCAATATCTCCTGGAATTTGCTGAGGCAATACTGGTTGCTGGTCAAAATGACTGTCTGCTGGTCAAAATGACTACAGCACACCTGCTTATTTCCTCCCTTCTTTAACATTTAGTAAAACTTAACTCATTTGTCATACATTTAATTACTCAACATAACACCCCGGAAGACAAAGACAGAATTCAACGAGATCGGAACACACTGAAAAGCGGGCAGATCTGAACAAGATGCAATTCAACAAGGACAAGAGCAGAGTTCTACATCTGGGTAACAAAAATGAGAAGCACGCATACTGGATGGGGGATACACTTCTGGGTGACACTGTGTGTGAACAAGATCTAGGGGTATAGGTGGACTGTAAGCTGAATATGAAAGCCAGTCTGATGCAGCAGCAAAAAAGGCTAATGCAGTGTTGGGGTGTGTCAAGGGGCATAACATCTAGATGACAAGATGTCAA
>NW_026612382.1:0-18100 GCF_029931775.1 Euleptes europaea | reverse complement strand
GCCAGATATAATACTTCCTATGGCGAGTCGTACTAGGGGTCGAGTCTGGCTTGGGTTTGTTTCTGCTGGGGTTGTAGTTGTGTTGTATCGAGGCTTATTTGTTTGGACATAAAAGGTTAGGCGTAGGCTGTAGGCGGCTGTAAGGGCGGTAGCAATAATAGTGGTTGATAGGGCTCAGGCGTTTAAGTGTGATGTGTTTATTGTTTCAATGATTACGTCTTTAGTGTAAAATCCAGCTAGGAAGGGGGCCCCTGTTAGGGCTAGGTTGCCGATAGTTATACAGGTTGTGGTTAGCGGTATTGTTTTTTGGGTGCTTCCTATTTTTCGGATGTCTTGTTCGTCCCCGAGATTATGAATTACTGAACCTGCGCATAGGAATAGTATGGCCTTGAAAAAGGCGTGTGTGGTGATGTGTAGGTATGTTAACTGTGGCTGGTTTAGTCCTAGTGTTAGTATTATTAGGCCGAGCTGGCTTGAGGTGGAGAAGGCAATGATCTTTTTGATATCGTTTTGTGTGAGGGCACAGAGTGCTGCAAAGGTTGTAGTTATTGCTCCTAGGCATAGGCAGAGGGTAGTTGTGGCCTGGCTGTTTTGTATTATTGGGAATAGCCGGGCCAGTAGAAAAATTCCGGCAACGACTATTGTGCTAGAGTGAAGTAGTGCTGATACTGGGGTTGGGCCTTCTATGGCTGCTGGCAGCCATGGGTGTAGCCCAAATTGGGCGGATTTTCCCATGGCTGCTAAGACTAGGCCTAGTAGTGGCAGGGTGGGGGGGGTCGTATGTGAGAATGTTTGTTGTACGTCCCATGTGTTGTAGTGTATTGCGAATCAAGCTAAAGACAGGATTAGTCCAATGTCTCCGATTCGGTTGTATATAACAGCTTGTAGGGCGGATGTGTTTGCATTGGTGCGCCCGTGCCACCACCCGATTAGTAAGAAGGATATGATGCCTACCCCTTCCCAGCCAACAAATAGTTGTAATAGGCTGTTTGCTGTTGTTATGGTTATTATGGCTAGGAGGAATAGTATTAAGTATTTTATAAATTTGTTTTTGTTCGGGTCTAGTTTTATATATCAATCTGAGAACTCCAGGATGGCCCAGGTGATAAATAGGGCTGTTGTTATAAACGTGGTAGAGTAAATATCAAATAGGAAGCTGATATTAATGTTGAAGGACGTTTGTAGTCAGGTAGCGTTGGTTATAGTTGTTTGTATTCCGTAGTTGATAAAAATATTGGTTGGAATTAGGCTTGTCAGGCAGGCAAGTTTAGTAGTTTGTGTGAAGTAGCCCGAGGCTTGTGTAATAAACATAGAGGTAATAATAGGGGCAATAAGGATTAGCAGGGTTGAAATTATGGTTGAGTAGAATAGTATGGAGGTCATGTACTTTCACTTGGAGTTGCACCAAGTAGTGTTAATGCCTAAGATTAAAGGAAGGTCTAATATCCTTTGAAAGTCTTGGGTTATAATGTGGAGTGGTCCGGAGAATTTAACTTCGGTAATTTGAATTAGCAGTTCCAATTTGTGTCGTCCCTCTCGGTATGCAAGGGGCGGGGTGCCCCTGTTGTTAAGTCCACAGCTTAGTGTTTTGATCAAACTATGCCTACTTCTGGGTGCTACAGGATTAGTTTTGGGTTTATAATTAATAGTGCCATAGGGATGAGGTGAAGGGCTATTAATAGGTGTTCTCGGGTGTTTGAGGGTGGGTGGGAGGTATTTGTTGGTGTTTTGTTTCGTTGCGTTATAATGAAGACATATAGGGAGTATAGGGCGGTTAATAGCGTCGTTAGGCCTGTTAAGATGATTGTTATGGTGGCTCAGTTTATAGCAGAAGTAGTGATTATTAATTCCCCCATCAGGTTGATTGTAGGGGGTAGGGCCATGTTGGCTAAGTTTGCCATAAGTCATCATGTGGCTATAAGTGGGAGGGTGAGTTGAAGGCCCCGTGTTATTAATAAAGTTCGAGTGTGGGTTCGTTCATAGTTTGTGTTGGCTAGGCAAAATAGTATAGAAGAGGCTAATCCGTGGGCGACCATTAGAATTATTGTTCCTGAGATACTTCATGGGGTCTGAATTAGGGCTCCTGCAGTTACAAGGCCTATGTGGCTTACTGAGGAGTAGGCAATGATGGATTTTAAGTCTGTTTGACGTAGGCAAATGAGGCTGGTTATAATTATTCCCCAGAGGGCTAGAATAATGAGGGGGTAGCACATAGTTTGTGTTGTTGGGTTTAGGATTGGGGTGATTCGGATGATGCCGTATCCTCCCAGTTTAAGAAGTACGGCGGCCAGGATTATTGATCCAGCGATTGGGGCCTCAACGTGTGCTTTTGGTAGTCATAAGTGCATGGAGTATAGGGGTATTTTTACTATAAATGCTAGAAGACATGATAGTCATACTAGTGAGTTGGTTCATGTTATTAGTATTTCTGGGTGCTTTATTGACATTATTAGTGGTGTTGTGTGGTAGTTGTGGGTGTATGAATATAAAATTATTACTAATAGTGGGAGTGAGCCGGATAGTGTATAGAACAGGAAATAAGTGCCTGCGGCGAGTCGCTCTGTTTGGCTGCCCCAACGCGTGATAAGGATTAGTGTTGGGATTAGTGTTGCTTCAAATAACAGGTAGAATAGTATTAAGTTGTTTGAGGCGAATGTTAGAATTAGGGTGGTTTGTAGCAGAGCACAGGTTGATAAGAACAGGCGTTGTCGGGACTGAGGCTCTTTGGCCATGTGGCTTTGGCTTGCTACTACTATAAGTGGGAGCAATCAGGATGAAAGAATAGTCAGGGGGGTTGAGAATTGGTCGAGTGTTATCCATGTGTTGACATGTCAGATTTTTGTTAGTGTGGGGGCGTTTAATTGTCCTATTAATAGGAGTGTTGTTGTTATAGATAGGGCCGTATAAATGTGGAAGGTGTATTTAGTTGGGGCTAAAAGGGCGGTTGGGACTAGTATTACTGTTGCTATGGTTAGTTTTAGCATTTTAATAGGCTTATGGTTTTTAGGTGGTCTGTTGCGTGAGTGCGGGAGGATGCAGCTAATAGGGCCAGTCCTGCTCCTGCCTCACATGCGGACATGGTCAAGAGGGTAATTGGAAGGGTGGCAGTGGTTGACAGGTGTTGGGTTAAGGAGATAGCACTAAGTCCAATAAATAGGCTTAAAAGCAGGCCCTCGATGCATAGAAGGGCAGATACAAGATGTTTACGGTGGAGTGCTAGTCCTATAAGGCTTAGGGTAAAGATGGCTAGTATCAGTAGGTGTTGAGGTAGCATAGTTAGTGGCCCCATTATTTTGGGATGTACTAAGTCGAAATTAGTGATCTTGCTTTAGATTAGCCTCTATATTCTGCTCATTCTAGTCCTCCTTGGGATCACTCATAGACTAGGCCCAGGGCTAGTAGGGTGATAATTGTTGTAGTTCATATAAGGGTTGAATTGGGGGAGGGTAAGTTAATAGCTCACGGGGTTGGTAGGAGTAGGGCGATTTCTAGGTCAAAAAGTAGGAATAAGATAGCGACTAGAAAAAATCGCAATGAGAAAGGTAGTCGTGCTGAACCGACTGGGTCAAAGCCGCATTCGTATGGGGACAATTTTTCTGTGTCAGGGGTGGCTTGTGGTAGTCAAAAGCTAATGATGATTAGGGCGGCGGTTAGTGCGGTGGATATTAGAGTTACTATTATAATGTTTATTACTTCCTCTTAGGGTTAATTATGAGCTAAGGCTTTGTGAGTGGAAGTCACCTGTACTTTTAAATACTAAGGAAGTTATGAACCTCATCAATAGATTGAGATGTAAAGGAAGAGTCAAACAACGTCTACAAAGTGTCAGTATCATGCGGCCGCTTCGAATCCAAAGTGGTGGTCAGTGGTGAAGTGGAATTTTATTTGGCGTAGCAGGCAGACTACTAGGAAGCTAGTCCCAATGATTACATGTAGTCCGTGGAAGCCAGTGGCCACAAAAAAGGTGGTGCCATAGGCTCCGTCTGCTACTGTGAAAGAGGCCTCCAGATATTCTATAGCCTGTAGTAGTGTAAAGTAGGCCCCCAGTATGATTGTAAGCACTAGGGCCTGTATGGCCTCTTTTCGTTCTCCTCCTATGATTGAATGGTGGGCTCAGGTTACTGTAACACCTGATGCCAGTAGTACTGCGGTATTAAGTAGGGGAACTTCAAACGGGTTTAGGGGAGTAATTCCGCTTGGGGGTCAACAACCTCCAAGCTCTGGTGTAGGTGCAAGGCTTGAGTGATAGAATGCTCAAAAGAACCCGATGAAAAAGAAAACCTCTGAGGCAATGAATAAAATTATGCCATAACGAAGTCCCTGTTGAACTTGGTGGGTGTGGTGGCCTTGGTAGGTTCCTTCCCGAACAACATCTCGTCATCATTGCAGTATTGTTAATAGTATAGTGGTAAGGCCGATGGTTATTAATGTATTTGAGCCAAAGTGGAACCATATTGCGAGCCCAGAGGTTATTAATAAGGCTGCAATGGCCCCTGTTAGGGGCCATGGGCTTTGGTCTACTATGTGGAAGCTGTGGGCTTGGTGGGTCATTAAACGTTTTCTTGTAGGTAGAGACTTAATAATAGTACGAATACATATGCTTGGATCATTGCAACAGCGACTTCTAGGGCGGTTAACAATAGGAGGGTGACTGAGGTTAGCACTGATACTGATGGTATTAATGGCATTAATACAAGTGTGGCTGTTGAGATAAGTTGGATTAACAGGTGTCCTGCAGTTAGGTTTGCAGTAAGACGCACCCCCAGGGCTAGGGGTCGAATTAATAGGCTAGCTGTTTCGATAATTACTAAAATTGGAACTAGCGGGGTGGGTGTGCCCATGGGTAGTAGGTGTCCGATGGAGGCGGTGGGCTGGTTTCAAAGCCCAACAAGTACTGTAAATAGTCATATTGGTAGGGCCAGGCTTATGTTTATGGATAGTTGTGTGGTGGGGGTAAATGTGTATGGTAATAGCCCTAGCAGGTTGATTGTTAATAGGTATAACAAAATTGTTAATAGAAGCAGTGCTCAGGGGTGTCCTGTCTTACTGATTGGGGATATTAGTTGTTTTGTGGCGGTTTTTATTAGTCATAGTTTTAGTGCCCATGTGCGGCTTGGTATTAGATGTGTTTGTGAGTGAAATAGTGTTGTTGGGGCCAGTAGGGCAAGCAGGATTAATGGGACTCCTATTATCTGTGGGGTTGCGAATTGGTCGAATAGGTTTAACATCATAATCAGGATCAGCATGGGGGCTGGGTGCTTAGGGGTTTTGTAGTTGGTTGGTTGGCTATCTGGTGTTTTAACAGCTTTGGTTTTATTATAAGGAGGGTGATAAACCATACGGTTAACATAATTATAAGTCACGGAGCGGGGTTTAGTTGGGGCACGTCTTTAAGTGGTTATTGTTCCAATCTTTGGCTTAAAAGGCCAATGCTATTATGTAAAGCTTCTTAAAGATTGAAGTATCATGTTAGACCATAATTCGAAGTTGTCTAGGGTGGTGGCTTCTACTACAATGGGCATAAAGCTGTGGTTTGACCCGCAGATTTCTGAGCACTGGCCGTAAAATAGGCCTGGGGAAGCTGTAGTAAATGTTGTCTGGTTTAGTCGCCCAGGGATTGCATCGGTTTTAATGCCTAGTGAGGGGACGGCTCAAGAGTGAAGGACGTCTTCGGCTGAAATTAACATGCGGATCGGGGACTCTACGGGTACAACTATTCGGTGGTCTGTCTCTAGTAGTCGAATGGCCCCTGATCACAGGTCTGTTGTTGGGGTCATATAGGAGTCAAATGTTAGGTTTTCATAGTCTGTGTATTCGTAGCTTCAATATCATTGGTGTCCAAGGGCCTTAATTGTTAGGTGTGGGTTGTTAATCTCATCTATTAGGTACAGGATTCGTAAGGACGGCAGTGCAATTATGATTAGAATGATAGACGGCAGGACTGTTCAGATTATTTCAACTGCTTGGGCATCTATTGTGTTAGTGTGCGTTAGTGTGGTTGTTATTATAAGAGAGATAATATATAGGACGAAGGCGCTGATAAGGAATACGATTATAAGTGCGTGGTCGTGGAAGTGGAGGAGCTCTTCTATGATGGGGGATGCTGCGTCTTGGAATCCTAGTTGGGCAGGTTGTGCCATTGAGTCTCACAGGGGTTAGACTGTAATTTAGCCCTGACAGTGCTATGTAATAATTTACTAGAGGCTCGTGTTTGATAAGAGAGGGGTACGCAGTGGGCGTACGTTTAGCTTGAAACTAAAAGGTGGGGGTTCGAGTCCCTCGTCTCTTGGCAGGTTAAGATTGGACAAAGGCTGGTTCTTCATACGTGTGGTATGGGGGCGGGCAGCCGTGGAGTCACTCTAGGTTGACGTGTGTTAGTTCTGTGTTATTTGGGGTCCGTTTGGCAGAAAATGCCTCTCAGATAATATATATTATTATGATGACGGCAACAAGTGATGTTAGTGATCCAATTGATGAGACAGTGTTCCATAGTGTGTAGGCGTCTGGGTAGTCTGAGTACCGTCGTGGCATTCCAGCAAGACCTAAAAAGTGTTGGGGGAAGAATGTTATGTTTACGCCAATAAATATAACCCCGAATTGGGCTTTTGTTAAAGTGCTATGTAATGAGAAGCCAGTAAATAGTGGAAATCAGTGTACGAATCCGCCTATAATTGCAAATACTGCTCCTATAGATAAGACGTAGTGGAAGTGTGCGACTACGTAGTATGTGTCATGTAATACAATATCCAGGGATGAGTTTGCTAAGACGATCCCGGTTAGTCCGCCCACGGTAAACAGGAAGATAAAGCCAAGAGCCCACAGCAAGGCTGCGTCTCATTTGATTAGTCCGCCATGAAGGGTTGCTAACCAGCTGAATACTTTTACCCCAGTTGGGATTGCAATAATTATTGTGGCAGAGGTAAAGTATGCGCGGGTGTCTACATCCATGCCAACTGTGAATATATGGTGGGCTCAGACGATAAAACCAAGGAATCCGATAGAGACCATGGCCCACACCATGCCCATGTAGCCAAAGGGCTCTTTTTTACCAGCGTAGTATGCTACGATGTGGGAGATCATACCAAATCCGGGTAAAATTAAGATGTAAACTTCTGGGTGCCCAAAAAATCAGAACAGGTGTTGGTATAGCACGGGGTCTCCTCCGCCTGCCGGGTCAAAGAAGGTGGTGTTTAGGTTTCGGTCTGTTAATAGTATTGTGATGCCGGCAGCTAGTACTGGCAGAGACAGTAGAAGAAGTACTGCGGTGATAAGTACAGATCATACGAAGAGGGGGGTGTTGTATTGAGTTATTGCTGGGGCTTTTATATTAATGCAGGTGGTAATAAAGTTAATAGCCCCCAGGATGGAAGAAACCCCTGCTAGGTGCAGGGAAAAAATTGTCAGGTCTACGGATGCTCCTGCATGGGCCAGGTTGGCAGCTAGTGGTGGGTAGACGGTTCAGCCAGTTCCTGCCCCGGCTTCAACTCCGGAAGAGGCCAGTAAAAGGAGTAGTGAGGGGGGCAGGAGTCAAAAGCTTATGTTGTTTATTCGTGGAAAAGCCATGTCTGGGGCCCCAATTATTAGTGGAACCAGCCAGTTTCCGAAGCCCCCGATCATTACGGGTATTACCATGAAGAAGATTATTACAAAAGCATGGGCGGTTACAACCACATTATAGATTTGGTCGTCCCCAAGAAGGGTTCCAGGCTGGCTAAGCTCAGCTCGAATTAGCAAGCTTAGGCCAGTGCCGGCTATTCCGGCCCAGGCGCCAAAAAGTAGATACAGGGTGCCGATGTCTTTGTGGTTTGTCGAAAAAAATCAACGATTGATGGTCACAGGTAGGATGGCCGAGGGCAAGGCGGTGAGCTGTAGTCTCACAGACAGAGGTTTGAGTCCTTTTCGTACCAAGCTCCGTAGCGTAGAACGCAACAAAATGCAAGTTTGGAGACGCACCCAAAAAGGTGCCGGGGCTTCTCCCGTTTTTCTATAACGGGAGAAGGTAGATTGAAGCCCGCTGGATAGGGTGTTTAGTTGTTAACTAAAGTTTTATGGGATCAAAGCCCGTCGGTCTAGGGAGGTCTTAGCTTAATTAAAGTGTCTGAGTTGCATTCAGGAGATGTATATTAGTGTTTTACAGGCCTTCAGGGAATAAGATGTGTTTCTTGTTTGGGGCTTTGAAGGCCCCTGGTTTAAATAGTTAACCTAAGTCCCTGGGGGTGGGGCGGGGTTTATATGTTGTATAGTAGTGGTGTGATTGGTAGAAGGAGGGCTGTTGTAGTAGTTGCCGTGGTTATTAGGTGTGTGTGGTTGTTTTTGAATCGTCATGTGTTTTTTGTTGTGGTTGTGGTGGGCGGGTTTGTTAGTGTAGTGAAATAGGCTAGGCGGGTATAAAAGAATAGGCTTGGTAGGCTTATTAGGGCTAATGTTGTGGCTAGTGGGGTTAGCTGGTGTAGTGTTAGTTCTTTGATAATTAGCAGTTTTGGCATGAACCCTGTTAGGGGGGGAAGGCCCCCTAGTGATATTAGTGTTAGTATTATTATGGTTAAAAGTGTAGAGGAGTTAGACCAGGTGGTAGTAAGGTCTGTGATGTTTTTTGTTGATGCTGTTAATATAGAGGTAAATATTGCTGTGGTTGCGGCTAAATAGATAATTATGGTTAGTGTTGTAAGGCTGTGGCCCATAGTTAGGGCAATTGTTAATCATCCCATATGGGCGATTGAGGAGAAGGCCATGATTTTTCGGAGTTGTGTCTGATTTAGGCCTGACCACCCCCCAATTATTGTGGATAGGAGTCCCAGCACTAGGACCAGGTTTAGTGATAGGTGGTTGTGTATTATATAAAGTAGGGCTAGGGGGGCAAGTTTTTGTCATGTTGATATGATTAGGGCGGTTATTATTGTAGACCCCTGCAGGACCTCTGGGTATCAGAAGTGTGTTGGTGCCAAGCCTAGTTTTATTGCGATGGCTACTGTTAAAATTAGTGCAGTTGAGTTGTGCGTTGGCTGTATAATTGTTCATTGTCCGGTCTGTCAGGTGTTGATCAGGCTGGCCAGGAGGATTAGGGCAGCGGCTGCAGCTTGTGTTAGGAAATATTTTGTGGCGGCTTCTGTTGCTCGTGGGTGGTGTTGTTTAGTAATGTGTGGTAGTATGGCTAGTGTATTGATTTCTAGTCCAAGTCATGCAAGTAGTCAGTGGTGGCTTGATGTGGTGATGATGGTGCCTGTCGCTAGGCTTGAGATTAGGATTGTTTGTGTTATTGGGCTTATTAGTATAGGAAGGGTTGTGTACCAACATTGTCGGGGTATGGGCCCGAAAGCTTTATTAGCTGACTTTACTAGTAGGTAGTATAATTGGAAGTACACGAAGTTTTGGGCTTCGTAGTGCAGGTTCGTAGCCTGTCTTTCTAAGGAAGTGGGAGGGGCGAGTCTCCATATCATACTCTATCAAAGTAGTCCTTAATGTTTCGGGCACACTGCCAAAGTTTGGGTTATGTTAGTGGGGGGGTGCCTGATATTGAAATGGGTGTGGCAATGTATCAGACGCAAAGGGCTAGGGTTAGTGGTAGGAAGTTTTTTCAAAGTAGGTGCATTAGTTGGTCATATCGAAATCGTGGATATGATGCGCGGATTCACAGGAAGCCCAGTGTTAACATGCAGGTTTTAATCATAATATTTATTGAAAATAGTTCTGGGGTGTTGGGGCAGTTTGGGCCTAGGAATAGGATACATGAGAGGGTGTTTATTATTAAGATGTTTGCGTATTCTGCTAGGAAGAATAGTGCGAATGGGCCGGCTGCGTATTCAACATTAAATCCTGAGACAAGCTCTGACTCGCCTTCGGTTAGGTCGAATGGGGCCCGGTTTGTTTCTGCAATTGTTGAGATGTATCATATTATTATTAGTGGTCATACACATGTTGCTAATCACGTGTTTTTTTGTGTTGTTAGCAGGGTTTGTATTGAAAATCCCCCCGTGAATATTATGGTTGATAGTACAATGATTCCTATTGTTACCTCATAAGAGATAGTTTGTGCGACTGCCCGTAGGGCGCCAACGAGGGCGTATTTTGAGTTTGTTGCTCACCCAGATCATAGAATTGAGTATACAGCAAGGCTTGAGATAGCCAGTAGTATTAATAGGCCTAAATTAGCGTCCATGATGGGGTTTGGTATTGGAATGGGGGCTCAAATTGTTAGTGACAGTAGTAGTGCTAGTATTGGTATGGCTAAAAATAGTGTTGGTGTTGATGCCGTTGGTCGGATGGGTTCTTTGGTGAAAAGTTTTAGTCCGTCTGCAATTGGTTGTAGTAGGCCGTAGGGCCCTACAATGTTTGGGCCCTTGCGTAGTTGTATGTAGCCTAGGGTTTTTCGTTCTAATAGGGTTAGGAAGGCAACTGCTAGTAGGATTGGGATGATGAGTGTTAGTGGGTTAACTACTAGGGTTATTGTGGTTTTAATTATTAGGGAGAAGATTTGAGCTTCTGTTGTAAGGGCTTAGGCCTTTTGCATAATTACCTGGCTCTGCCACCCTAAAGCGTGGCCCTGGTCTTAGGCCGCTGGTTTTGATAAATGGGCTCTTTAGTGTGGGTAAGAGCTTGGTATTAGCACGTGGGGGTCCTATTGGTGCTTCTCCCTGGGTCCTTTCGTACTGAAGGGAGAAAAACATAGATAGAAACCGACCTGGATTTCTCCGGTCTGAACTCAGATCACGTAGGACTAGTTAATCGTTGAACAAACGAACCCTTGGTAGTGGCTGCACCACCAGGATGTCCTGATCCAACATCGAGGTCGTAAACCCTCTTGGCGATAGGGGCTCTAAAAGAGGATGGCGCTGTTATCCCTGGGGTAACTTGGTTCGTTGATCTGTGTTACAGGGTCAATTTTATGGTGGTCTCATTGGCTTGTGGGTCTTTGATAGATTTTTGGTCTGTGGTCTTGGAAGTTTTGTTTATTTCCGAAGTCGCCCCAACTAAAAACAAGGCTAAGGGGGGGGGGGTAGAGGCCCCGTGGTTATTAGTTTTTGTTTTAAGCTCCACAGGGTCTTTTCGTCTTATGTTTACATCCTAGCTTTTTAACTAGGGGATCAAGTTCATTGATCTGCTTTAGGAGACAGTTGGGCCCTCATTTAGCCGTTCATACTAGTCATTATTTAAGTGACAAGTGATTACGCTACCTTTGCACGGTTAGAATACCGCGGCCGTTTAAAAGATCACTGGGCAGGCAGCACCTTTAATACTTGTGTGGCTAAAGGCTATGTTTTTGGTAAACAGTTGGGGCCCTAAGTGGCTGAGTTCCTTTTGTGGCGTTTAATCTGTCTGTGCTGCACTCCTGTGTTGGGTTAACAGGGGGTTATATTATATGGTTAAAAAGTGTGTTAAATTTTTCCATTTGTGGTCTGTTATTTACTGGTAGTTTATCTATTTCCAGTTTATGGGGGTGCATGTAGAGAGCGGGGCTCTTATTACTAATTTTAACAGTGGTGTCTCTATTGTGGTAGAGTAGCTCAGTTAAGTGGTCTAGGGGTTCTTGGTTTGTTTAGTATCTTTAAGATTGTGTGCTGTGACGCGTTTAGTTTTTGGTGGCTGCTTTAAGGCCAACTGGTGTGTTTTATTTGGTGTTTTCCTCTAGGATTGGTTGTTTTCAATTACAATAAGGCTGTACCCTTATTGTATATAGTATAGGAGTGACAGTGGTAAATATGCTTGTATTTAGGTTCAGGCGTCCTATAGTTGAACTAGAATTCTTTTATTGAGCAACCAGCTATCACCAGGCTCGATAGGCGTGTCACCTCTACCTAGCAGTCTCTCCAGCCTTTTGCCACAGGGACGGGTGTACTCAAAAAGTTGCTGTTAGGTAGCTCGTCTGGGTTCGGGTGAGCAGGTTTTAGTGCGCTTTATCTGTATTTGCTTATTAAACCATGATGCAAAAGGTACAAGGTCAGATCTTTGCTTTGTTGGTGCTTGGGGTTTTTCATAGTTCTTTCATTGTTCCCTTGCGGTACTATATGCTATTGCGTCAAGTGGGTGTTTTCTATCGCCTAAAAATATACTGGTACTGGGTTAAATGGTTTGGTTTATAGTGGGGCTTGAGGTTTTGAACTGTTTGTTGAGCTGTGGAGTTTGGGCTCAAGCGGGTTTTTGTTTAAACGTTTTTCAATTGTAAGTTGAATGCTTTATATAAGTGTAAGCTACCTCTTGATTTAGTGGCCAAGTGCACTTTCCAGTACACTTACCTTGTTACGACTTGCCTCATCTGTTGGTGTTTTGTTTTTTATAAAGTGTGGTTTATTAGTTCTTGAGGAGGGTGACGGGCGGTGTGTACGTGTCCCATGGCAGGCTTCAAACAGGCTTATCTTGCTTGTTTTACTGCTAAATCCACCTTCTGGTGAAGGTTTCATGTCACTTGTGGTGTTTTCTAGTGTAGAAAATGTAGCTCATCTCTGCCCCCTTATATGCTACACCTTGACCTGACGTGTTAAATGTTATCTATCTTACTTACGGCAGTTCTTTCATAAGGTAGGTTTGCGACGGCGGTATATAGGCTGGGTAAAGGCAAAAGGGGGTAAGGTTTGGCGTGGAGTATCGATTATAGGACAAGCTCCTCTAGGTTGGTTTGGGGCACCGTCAAGTCCTTAGAGTTTTAAGTTTTTCACTTGTAATTCTCTGGCGAGTTGCTAGTGTAAGGTGCAAGTTTGGTTTATGGCCAAGCATAATAGGGTATCTAATCCTAGTTTGGGCCTTGGCTTTCGTGAGTCGATGGGGCTTAATTAATTGTGGGAGGGGTGGAGTTGTTTTTGCATTGGTTAGTATTTTACAACGTAGGTGCAGCTCAGCCTTCTTTTATTAAGTTTTAGGGGTCTAGTCACTTTTTACGCCGAGTATTATTATTTTGGGGCTTTCGTATAACCGCGGTGGCTGGCACGAAATTTACCGCCCCGTCTGGTTTAACTGTGGCTAAGTCAAGCTTTATGGCTTATACATTAATGTTTATCACTGCTGGGCCCCGTGTGGGTGTGGCGGTGCTAGGTGTCTGGGGCTAAATAGTGTGGTGTGCCTGATACCTGCTCCTGGCCTAGTGGGTAGGCACTGTGTGGGGGTTTGCACAGGGGTGTGGAGGCTTGCATGTGTAATTCGAGTTAAAAATAATAATAAGTTTAGGACCAAAACGGTGTGTTTCCGGGAAATTACTAGGATCCATAACGGCAACTTCAGGGCCGTGCTTTAGTATTATTTAAGCTACAGTAACGGAGTTGCCGTTGTGTGGTTTAGTGTGTGTAATATATATATATATATATATATATATATATATATATACATTTTGGGGTTTTATTTTGTGTGTGGGGAGCTGCGATTTTTGTTCTTGTGGTATTATGGCAAGTCTTGGATCGCAACTAAGAAAAAATTTTTGCAATTAAATCTCGTTTTAGGGGTTTGGCGAGAAGCACTTTAATTGCAGGGAAAAATTCTTAGTGGGGGGTAAGGGGGGTTTGCCGGAGGTAGCCGTGTGAGTATGGGCGTGTTCGGGGCGTGGGTGTGTGTGGGTGTATGTGGGTGTATGGGGGGCGTGTGTGTGTGTGTGTGTGTGTGTGTGTGTGTGTGTGTGGGTGGGTATGGGTATGGGTATGGGTATGGGTATGGGTGTGGGTATGGGTATGGGTATGGGTGTGGGTATGGGTGTAGGTGTAGGTGTAGGTGTAGGTGTAGGTATAGGTATAGGTATAGGTATAGGTGTCGTGTTTATTCATTGGTTTTTAGTCTAGTAAATAATTATATGTCCTTCGAGCATGAATAATTTACCCCTGGGTGGGCTTGTGGGATCGTGGGCCATCTTGCACCGTAGGTTCAGCAGAGTTGTTAGTTGACAGCCACTGGAAATGAGGTTGTGATATACCACCCTAAAAATAAAAATACCAGCCGCATGACAGCACAGGGATGCTATGAGTATGAGGAGACGTGTAACTAATCCTAGCAACCAAAGGCCTCTTAAAAGGCACGAGTGATACGTCAGCGATTAATGGACTTGACCTCACAGAACCAGAGGCCTTGGAAAGGGCACTGTGTGTTAGTCTACATTTCATGGACTACGAGACTGGGCACCTGGTGTGCGAATACAAGGATTGATGATCTCTCGGGATATGTCCGGTAAAGAATCAATATGTCTTAAATACATGGATTTATTAATCCACGCTTATTTGATGATATGTACTATGTAAAATCAATGATAGGATGTACTGGGACAATATTCATGGGGCAGATAGATGTATGTTGATTATACATAGTATGTATTATGTAAAATTAATAATAATATGTACTGGGACAATATTCATGGGGCAAATAAATGTATGTTGATTATACATAGTATGTAAAGGGGGACCCCCCATAACCCTAGACACTAATGGAGGTCCTGGAGTTTATAAGGTTGTTAAATGGCCATATAGGCTCCACCCCCGTGTGGGGGTGAAGCCTATTTGGGTGGGGTGGTCTCAGAAAATAGTTTAAGTGAAAACACTAGTTTTGGGGACTAGAGTTAAGAGTTGAGTCTTTTTTTTGATATACTGCGGGCGGAGGCCTTGGAGTTTATAAGGTTGTTAAGTGGCCATATAGGCTCCACCCCCGTGTGGGGGTGAAGCCTATTTGGGTGGGGTGGTCTCAGAAAATAGTTTAAGTGAAAACACTAGTTTTGGGGACTAGAGTTAAGAGTTGAGTCTTTTTTTGATATACTGCGGGCGGAGGCCTTGGAGTTTATAAGGTTGTTAAGTGGCCATATAGGCTCCACCCCCGTGTGGGGGTGAAGCCTATTTGGGTGGGGTGGTCTTAGAAAATAGTTTAAGTGAAAACACTAGTTTTGGGGACTAGAGTTAAGAGTTGAGTCTTTTTTTTGATATACTGCGGGCGGAGGCCTTGGAGTTTATAAGGTTGTTAAGTGGCCATATAGGCTCCACCCCCGTGTGGGGGTGAAGCCTATTTGGGTGGGGTGGTCTTAGAAAATAGTTTAAGTGAAAACACTAGTTTTGGGGACTAGAGTTAAGAGTTGAGTCTTTTTTTTGATATACTGCGGGCGGAGGCCTTGGAGTTTATAAGGTTGTTAAGTGGCCATATAGGCTCCACCCCCGTGTGGGGGTGAAGCCTATTTGGGTGGGGTGGTCTCAGAAAATAGTTTAAGTGAAAACACTAGTTTTGGGGACTAGAGTTAAGAGTTGAGTCTTTTTTGTATGTGGGGGTGTGAGTAGTGCCCCAGGGTTGTAATGCGTTCCAATCTTTGACTTACAAGGTCAGTGCTTTAAGTGTGGTTTAAGCTACAAGGGCTGGTGGGGTTATCAGTTTATTAGTTTATTCTCTAGTTTATTGATTGTGGGGCTTAATAGTAGGATTGTTGTGAAGTATAGGACGGAAGCTAGTTGTCCGATTATGATAAATGGGTCTTCGACTGGTTGTCCTCCGATTCAGGTTAGGATAGCGATAGTGGCGATTATGGTTCAAAATGTTAGTTGTGATAGTGGTCGGAATGTGCTTGTTCGTTGTTTTGAGTTGTGTGTAAGTGGGATTAGCAGTAGGATTATAATGGATATTATTAGGGCAAGTACTCCTCCAAGTTTGTTTGGGATGGAACGTAGGATGGCGTAGGCGAATAGGAAGTACCATTCTGGTTTGATGTGTGGTGGGGTTATTAGGGGGTTTGCTGGGGTAAAGTTTTCTGGGTCCCCAAGCAGTTGTGGGGAGAAAAGGGATAGGTACAGTAGTGTTATTATTATAAGGGCTGCCCCTAGCAGGTCTTTAGTTGAAAAGTATGGGTGGAACGGAATTTTATCTGAGTTTGAGTTTACCCCTGTTGGGTTGTTTGATCCCGTTTCGTGTAGGAATAGTATGTGTAGGATTGCAGTGGCTGAGATGATGAATGGCAGTAGGAAGTGGAAAGTGAAAAATCGTGTTAGTGTTGCGTTATCTACGGCGAACCCGCCTCAAATTCACTCTACTAGGGTGTTTCCTATATATGGAACTGCTGATAGTAGGTTTGTGATTACGGTAGCCCCTCAGAATGATATCTGTCCCCATGGCAGGACATAGCCCACGAACGCGGTTGCTATTACTAGGAATAGTAGGGCCACGCCGATGTTTCAGGTCTCTTTGTATAAGTATGAGCCGTAGTATAGGCCTCGCCCGATGTGTATATAAAGGCAGATAAAAAATATGGAGGCGCCGTTGGCGTGGATGTTTCGGATTAGTCAGCCGTGTTGTACGTCACGACAGATGTGGGCGATTGATGAGAATGCTGTGGAGGTGTCTGCGGTGTAGTGCATGGCCAAGAATAGGCCGGTGGAGATTTGGATTAGTAGGCACAGCCCTAACAAGGACCCAAAGTTTCATCAAGCGGAGATGTTTGATGGTGTGGGGAGGTCAATAAATGAGTTGTTTATTATTTTGATTATTGGGTGTGTTTTTCGGATTGGGGTCATTATTGGTTTTTATAGTTGAATAACAACGGTGGTTTTTCGTATCACAGGTTTTGGCATGGCCAAATGAAAATTATGTCGTACTTTGTTTTTTTTACTGTGTTGTGTATGGTGTTGGGGTTTATTGGTGTAGCGTCAAATCCTTCTCCTGTTTTTGGGGCGATGGGACTTGTAGTGTCTGCGTTGGGTGGTAGTGTGGTGTTAGTTATTTTTGGTGGGTCCTTTATTGCATTGGTGTTATTTTTAATTTATTTAGGTGGGATATTGGTAGTCTTTGCTTATTCTGTGGCACTTTCAGCAGACCAATATCCTGAGGTGTGGTTGGATTACTCTGTTTTGTATTATGTGTTTGGGTATTTTATATTAGTTTTGTTTTTAGTTTGGTACTTTGGAGGGTTGTCTATTGATGGGTGTGGGGCGTCTGGTGGGGACGATTTTGGTTTTGAGGGTACTCGGACTGATTTTAGTGGTGTTGCATTGATATATTCTTTGGGCGGGCCGTTATTATTGTTGTGTGGGGGGAGTTTAATGGTGGCCCTGTTTGTTGTCCTTGAGTTAACTCGAGGGTCGAGTTTTGGGGGGCTACGTGCGGTTTAGTAGTATGTGGTAATTGCGGCGGCTAGAGTGGCAATAAGTATGACTAGGTATGTTTTGATGTGTCCGGTGTGTGATTTGGACAGTTTTTTAGCTAGGGCGGTGTTAATTAATATGGCTGTTTTTGGGGCGATGGCCTCATATCAGATAAGGTCATTTAAGTGCATAGCGGTGTTTTGTCCGAATTGTATGTTGTATTTTGGTTGGGCTCGGTGTGCAAGGGTGTTAAAGAACCCCAGTTGTGTTGAGGATGTACTTGGTGTACTTTGTTTTGGTTTTAATAGGTTGGATGTTTGTATGGTGATATCTATAGCACATAGCAGGCCTACTAGCGTGATAATTGTGGCGGCTAGTTTTGTAATTGGGCCCATTGTTATTGTTTGGGGTGGGGTTGGTAGTATTGTTGTGGCCACAAATAGGCCAGATATAATACTTCCTATGGCGAGTCGTACTAGGGGTCGAGTCTGGCTTGGGTTTGTTTCTGCTGGGGTTGTAGTTGTGTTGTATCGAGGCTTATTTGTTTGGACATAAAAGGTTAGGCGTAGGCTGTAGGCGGCTGTAAGGGCGGTAGCAATAATAGTGGTTGATAGGGCTCAGGCGTTTAAGTGTGATGTGTTTATTGTTTCAATGATTACGTCTTTAGTGTAAAATCCAGCTAGGAAGGGGGCCCCTGTTAGGGCTAGGTTGCCGATAGTTATACAGGTTGTGGTTAGCGGTATTGTTTTTTGGGTGCTTCCTATTTTTCGGATGTCTTGTTCGTCCCCGAGATTATGAATTACTGAACCTGCGCATAGGAATAGTATGGCCTTGAAAAAGGCGTGTGTGGTGATGTGTAGGTATGTTAACTGTGGCTGGTTTAGTCCTAGTGTTAGTATTATTAGGCCGAGCTGGCTTGAGGTGGAGAAGGCAATGATCTTTTTGATATCGTTTTGTGTGAGGGCACAGAGTGCTGCAAAGGTTGTAGTTATTGCTCCTAGGCATAGGCAGAGGGTAGTTGTGGCCTGGCTGTTTTGTATTATTGGGAATAGCCGGGCCAGTAGAAAAATTCCGGCAACGAC
>NW_026612381.1:0-18131 GCF_029931775.1 Euleptes europaea | reverse complement strand
TAGGTTGACGTGTGTTAGTTCTGTGTTATTTGGGGTCCGTTTGGCAGAAAATGCCTCTCAGATAATATATATTATTATGATGACGGCAACAAGTGATGTTAGTGATCCAATTGATGAGACAGTGTTCCATAGTGTGTAGGCGTCTGGGTAGTCTGAGTACCGTCGTGGCATTCCAGCAAGACCTAAAAAGTGTTGGGGGAAGAATGTTATGTTTACGCCAATAAATATAACCCCGAATTGGGCTTTTGTTAAAGTGCTATGTAATGAGAAGCCAGTAAATAGTGGAAATCAGTGTACGAATCCGCCTATAATTGCAAATACTGCTCCTATAGATAAGACGTAGTGGAAGTGTGCGACTACGTAGTATGTGTCATGTAATACAATATCCAGGGATGAGTTTGCTAAGACGATCCCGGTTAGTCCGCCCACGGTAAACAGGAAGATAAAGCCAAGAGCCCACAGCAAGGCTGCGTCTCATTTGATTAGTCCGCCATGAAGGGTTGCTAACCAGCTGAATACTTTTACCCCAGTTGGGATTGCAATAATTATTGTGGCAGAGGTAAAGTATGCGCGGGTGTCTACATCCATGCCAACTGTGAATATATGGTGGGCTCAGACGATAAAACCAAGGAATCCGATAGAGACAGACCATGGCCCACACCATGCCCATGTAGCCAAAGGGCTCTTTTTTACCAGCGTAGTATGCTACGATGTGGGAGATCATACCAAATCCGGGTAAAATTAAGATGTAAACTTCTGGGTGCCCAAAAAATCAGAACAGGTGTTGGTATAGCACGGGGTCTCCTCCGCCTGCCGGGTCAAAGAAGGTGGTGTTTAGGTTTCGGTCTGTTAATAGTATTGTGATGCCGGCAGCTAGTACTGGCAGAGACAGTAGAAGAAGTACTGCGGTGATAAGTACAGATCATACGAAGAGGGGGGTGTTGTATTGAGTTATTGCTGGGGCTTTTATATTAATGCAGGTGGTAATAAAGTTAATAGCCCCCAGGATGGAAGAAACCCCTGCTAGGTGCAGGGAAAAAATTGTCAGGTCTACGGATGCTCCTGCATGGGCCAGGTTGGCAGCTAGTGGTGGGTAGACGGTTCAGCCAGTTCCTGCCCCGGCTTCAACTCCGGAAGAGGCCAGTAAAAGGAGTAGTGAGGGGGGCAGGAGTCAAAAGCTTATGTTGTTTATTCGTGGAAAAGCCATGTCTGGGGCCCCAATTATTAGTGGAACCAGCCAGTTTCCGAAGCCCCCGATCATTACGGGTATTACCATGAAGAAGATTATTACAAAAGCATGGGCGGTTACAACCACATTATAGATTTGGTCGTCCCCAAGAAGGGTTCCAGGCTGGCTAAGCTCAGCTCGAATTAGCAAGCTTAGGCCAGTGCCGGCTATTCCGGCCCAGGCGCCAAAAAGTAGATACAGGGTGCCGATGTCTTTGTGGTTTGTCGAAAAAAATCAACGATTGATGGTCACAGGTAGGATGGCCGAGGGCAAGGCGGTGAGCTGTAGTCTCACAGACAGAGGTTTGAGTCCTTTTCGTACCAAGCTCCGTAGCGTAGAACGCAACAAAATGCAAGTTTGGAGACGCACCCAAAAAGGTGCCGGGGCTTCTCCCGTTTTTCTATAACGGGAGAAGGTAGATTGAAGCCCGCTGGATAGGGTGTTTAGTTGTTAACTAAAGTTTTATGGGATCAAAGCCCGTCGGTCTAGGGAGGTCTTAGCTTAATTAAAGTGTCTGAGTTGCATTCAGGAGATGTATATTAGTGTTTTACAGGCCTTCAGGGAATAAGATGTGTTTCTTGTTTGGGGCTTTGAAGGCCCCTGGTTTAAATAGTTAACCTAAGTCCCTGGGGGTGGGGCGGGGTTTATATGTTGTATAGTAGTGGTGTGATTGGTAGAAGGAGGGCTGTTGTAGTAGTTGCCGTGGTTATTAGGTGTGTGTGGTTGTTTTTGAATCGTCATGTGTTTTTTGTTGTGGTTGTGGTGGGCGGGTTTGTTAGTGTAGTGAAATAGGCTAGGCGGGTATAAAAGAATAGGCTTGGTAGGCTTATTAGGGCTAATGTTGTGGCTAGTGGGGTTAGCTGGTGTAGTGTTAGTTCTTTGATAATTAGCAGTTTTGGCATGAACCCTGTTAGGGGGGGAAGGCCCCCTAGTGATATTAGTGTTAGTATTATTATGGTTAAAAGTGTAGAGGAGTTAGACCAGGTGGTAGTAAGGTCTGTGATGTTTTTTGTTGATGCTGTTAATATAGAGGTAAATATTGCTGTGGTTGCGGCTAAATAGATAATTATGGTTAGTGTTGTAAGGCTGTGGCCCATAGTTAGGGCAATTGTTAATCATCCCATATGGGCGATTGAGGAGAAGGCCATGATTTTTCGGAGTTGTGTCTGATTTAGGCCTGACCACCCCCCAATTATTGTGGATAGGAGTCCCAGCACTAGGACCAGGTTTAGTGATAGGTGGTTGTGTATTATATAAAGTAGGGCTAGGGGGGCAAGTTTTTGTCATGTTGATATGATTAGGGCGGTTATTATTGTAGACCCCTGCAGGACCTCTGGGTATCAGAAGTGTGTTGGTGCCAAGCCTAGTTTTATTGCGATGGCTACTGTTAAAATTAGTGCAGTTGAGTTGTGCGTTGGCTGTATAATTGTTCATTGTCCGGTCTGTCAGGTGTTGATCAGGCTGGCCAGGAGGATTAGGGCAGCGGCTGCAGCTTGTGTTAGGAAATATTTTGTGGCGGCTTCTGTTGCTCGTGGGTGGTGTTGTTTAGTAATGTGTGGTAGTATGGCTAGTGTATTGATTTCTAGTCCAAGTCATGCAAGTAGTCAGTGGTGGCTTGATGTGGTGATGATGGTGCCTGTCGCTAGGCTTGAGATTAGGATTGTTTGTGTTATTGGGCTTATTAGTATAGGAAGGGTTGTGTACCAACATTGTCGGGGTATGGGCCCGAAAGCTTTATTAGCTGACTTTACTAGTAGGTAGTATAATTGGAAGTACACGAAGTTTTGGGCTTCGTAGTGCAGGTTCGTAGCCTGTCTTTCTAAGGAAGTGGGAGGGGCGAGTCTCCATATCATACTCTATCAAAGTAGTCCTTAATGTTTCGGGCACACTGCCAAAGTTTGGGTTATGTTAGTGGGGGGGTGCCTGATATTGAAATGGGTGTGGCAATGTATCAGACGCAAAGGGCTAGGGTTAGTGGTAGGAAGTTTTTTCAAAGTAGGTGCATTAGTTGGTCATATCGAAATCGTGGATATGATGCGCGGATTCACAGGAAGCCCAGTGTTAACATGCAGGTTTTAATCATAATATTTATTGAAAATAGTTCTGGGGTGTTGGGGCAGTTTGGGCCTAGGAATAGGATACATGAGAGGGTGTTTATTATTAAGATGTTTGCGTATTCTGCTAGGAAGAATAGTGCGAATGGGCCGGCTGCGTATTCAACATTAAATCCTGAGACAAGCTCTGACTCGCCTTCGGTTAGGTCGAATGGGGCCCGGTTTGTTTCTGCAATTGTTGAGATGTATCATATTATTATTAGTGGTCATACACATGTTGCTAATCACGTGTTTTTTTGTGTTGTTAGCAGGGTTTGTATTGAAAATCCCCCCGTGAATATTATGGTTGATAGTACAATGATTCCTATTGTTACCTCATAAGAGATAGTTTGTGCGACTGCCCGTAGGGCGCCAACGAGGGCGTATTTTGAGTTTGTTGCTCACCCAGATCATAGAATTGAGTATACAGCAAGGCTTGAGATAGCCAGTAGTATTAATAGGCCTAAATTAGCGTCCATGATGGGGTTTGGTATTGGAATGGGGGCTCAAATTGTTAGTGACAGTAGTAGTGCTAGTATTGGTATGGCTAAAAATAGTGTTGGTGTTGATGCCGTTGGTCGGATGGGTTCTTTGGTGAAAAGTTTTAGTCCGTCTGCAATTGGTTGTAGTAGGCCGTAGGGCCCTACAATGTTTGGGCCCTTGCGTAGTTGTATGTAGCCTAGGGTTTTTCGTTCTAATAGGGTTAGGAAGGCAACTGCTAGTAGGATTGGGATGATGAGTGTTAGTGGGTTAACTACTAGGGTTATTGTGGTTTTAATTATTAGGGAGAAGATTTGAGCTTCTGTTGTAAGGGCTTAGGCCTTTTGCATAATTACCTGGCTCTGCCACCCTAAAGCGTGGCCCTGGTCTTAGGCCGCTGGTTTTGATAAATGGGCTCTTTAGTGTGGGTAAGAGCTTGGTATTAGCACGTGGGGGTCCTATTGGTGCTTCTCCCTGGGTCCTTTCGTACTGAAGGGAGAAAAACATAGATAGAAACCGACCTGGATTTCTCCGGTCTGAACTCAGATCACGTAGGACTAGTTAATCGTTGAACAAACGAACCCTTGGTAGTGGCTGCACCACCAGGATGTCCTGATCCAACATCGAGGTCGTAAACCCTCTTGGCGATAGGGGCTCTAAAAGAGGATGGCGCTGTTATCCCTGGGGTAACTTGGTTCGTTGATCTGTGTTACAGGGTCAATTTTATGGTGGTCTCATTGGCTTGTGGGTCTTTGATAGATTTTTGGTCTGTGGTCTTGGAAGTTTTGTTTATTTCCGAAGTCGCCCCAACTAAAAACAAGGCTAAGGGGGGGGGGTAGAGGCCCCGTGGTTATTAGTTTTTGTTTTAAGCTCCACAGGGTCTTTTCGTCTTATGTTTACATCCTAGCTTTTTAACTAGGGGATCAAGTTCATTGATCTGCTTTAGGAGACAGTTGGGCCCTCATTTAGCCGTTCATACTAGTCATTATTTAAGTGACAAGTGATTACGCTACCTTTGCACGGTTAGAATACCGCGGCCGTTTAAAAGATCACTGGGCAGGCAGCACCTTTAATACTTGTGTGGCTAAAGGCTATGTTTTTGGTAAACAGTTGGGGCCCTAAGTGGCTGAGTTCCTTTTGTGGCGTTTAATCTGTCTGTGCTGCACTCCTGTGTTGGGTTAACAGGGGGTTATATTATATGGTTAAAAAGTGTGTTAAATTTTTCCATTTGTGGTCTGTTATTTACTGGTAGTTTATCTATTTCCAGTTTATGGGGGTGCATGTAGAGAGCGGGGCTCTTATTACTAATTTTAACAGTGGTGTCTCTATTGTGGTAGAGTAGCTCAGTTAAGTGGTCTAGGGGTTCTTGGTTTGTTTAGTATCTTTAAGATTGTGTGCTGTGACGCGTTTAGTTTTTGGTGGCTGCTTTAAGGCCAACTGGTGTGTTTTATTTGGTGTTTTCCTCTAGGATTGGTTGTTTTCAATTACAATAAGGCTGTACCCTTATTGTATATAGTATAGGAGTGACAGTGGTAAATATGCTTGTATTTAGGTTCAGGCGTCCTATAGTTGAACTAGAATTCTTTTATTGAGCAACCAGCTATCACCAGGCTCGATAGGCGTGTCACCTCTACCTAGCAGTCTCTCCAGCCTTTTGCCACAGGGACGGGTGTACTCAAAAAGTTGCTGTTAGGTAGCTCGTCTGGGTTCGGGTGAGCAGGTTTTAGTGCGCTTTATCTGTATTTGCTTATTAAACCATGATGCAAAAGGTACAAGGTCAGATCTTTGCTTTGTTGGTGCTTGGGGTTTTTCATAGTTCTTTCATTGTTCCCTTGCGGTACTATATGCTATTGCGTCAAGTGGGTGTTTTCTATCGCCTAAAAATATACTGGTACTGGGTTAAATGGTTTGGTTTATAGTGGGGCTTGAGGTTTTGAACTGTTTGTTGAGCTGTGGAGTTTGGGCTCAAGCGGGTTTTTGTTTAAACGTTTTTCAATTGTAAGTTGAATGCTTTATATAAGTGTAAGCTACCTCTTGATTTAGTGGCCAAGTGCACTTTCCAGTACACTTACCTTGTTACGACTTGCCTCATCTGTTGGTGTTTTGTTTTTTATAAAGTGTGGTTTATTAGTTCTTGAGGAGGGTGACGGGCGGTGTGTACGTGTCCCATGGCAGGCTTCAAACAGGCTTATCTTGCTTGTTTTACTGCTAAATCCACCTTCTGGTGAAGGTTTCATGTCACTTGTGGTGTTTTCTAGTGTAGAAAATGTAGCTCATCTCTGCCCCCTTATATGCTACACCTTGACCTGACGTGTTAAATGTTATCTATCTTACTTACGGCAGTTCTTTCATAAGGTAGGTTTGCGACGGCGGTATATAGGCTGGGTAAAGGCAAAAGGGGGTAAGGTTTGGCGTGGAGTATCGATTATAGGACAAGCTCCTCTAGGTTGGTTTGGGGCACCGTCAAGTCCTTAGAGTTTTAAGTTTTTCACTTGTAATTCTCTGGCGAGTTGCTAGTGTAAGGTGCAAGTTTGGTTTATGGCCAAGCATAATAGGGTATCTAATCCTAGTTTGGGCCTTGGCTTTCGTGAGTCGATGGGGCTTAATTAATTGTGGGAGGGGTGGAGTTGTTTTTGCATTGGTTAGTATTTTACAACGTAGGTGCAGCTCAGCCTTCTTTTATTAAGTTTTAGGGGTCTAGTCACTTTTTACGCCGAGTATTATTATTTTGGGGCTTTCGTATAACCGCGGTGGCTGGCACGAAATTTACCGCCCCGTCTGGTTTAACTGTGGCTAAGTCAAGCTTTATGGCTTATACATTAATGTTTATCACTGCTGGGCCCCGTGTGGGTGTGGCGGTGCTAGGTGTCTGGGGCTAAATAGTGTGGTGTGCCTGATACCTGCTCCTGGCCTAGTGGGTAGGCACTGTGTGGGGGTTTGCACAGGGGTGTGGAGGCTTGCATGTGTAATTCGAGTTAAAAATAATAATAAGTTTAGGACCAAAACGGTGTGTTTCCGGGAAATTACTAGGATCCATAACGGCAACTTCAGGGCCGTGCTTTAGTATTATTTAAGCTACAGTAACGGAGTTGCCGTTGTGTGGTTTAGTGTGTGTAATATATATATATATATATATATATATATATATACATTTTGGGGTTTTATTTTGTGTGTGGGGAGCTGCGATTTTTGTTCTTGTGGTATTATGGCAAGTCTTGGATCGCAACTAAGAAAAAATTTTTGCAATTAAATCTCGTTTTAGGGGTTTGGCGAGAAGCACTTTAATTGCAGGGAAAAATTCTTAGTGGGGGGTAAGGGGGGTTTGCCGGAGGTAGCCGTGTGAGTATGGGCGTGTTCGGGGCGTGGGTGTGTGTGGGTGTATGTGGGTGTATGGGGGGCGTGTGTGTGTGTGTGTGTGTGTGTGTGTGTGTGTGTGGGTATGGGTATGGGTATGGGTATGGGTATGGGTGTGGGTATGGGTATGGGTATGGGTGTGGGTATGGGTGTAGGTGTAGGTGTAGGTGTAGGTATAGGTATAGGTATAGGTATAGGTGTCGTGTTTATTCATTGGTTTTTAGTCTAGTAAATAATTATATGTCCTTCGAGCATGAATAATTTACCCCTGGGTGGGCTTGTGGGATCGTGGGCCATCTTGCACCGTAGGTTCAGCAGAGTTGTTAGTTGACAGCCACTGGAAATGAGGTTGTGATATACCACCCTAAAAATAAAAATACCAGCCGCATGACAGCACAGGGATGCTATGAGTATGAGGAGACGTGTAACTAATCCTAGCAACCAAAGGCCTCTTAAAAGGCACGAGTGATACGTCAGCGATTAATGGACTTGACCTCACAGAACCAGAGGCCTTGGAAAGGGCACTGTGTGTTAGTCTACATTTCATGGACTACGAGACTGGGCACCTGGTGTGCGAATACAAGGATTGATGATCTCTCGGGATATGTCCGGTAAAGAATCAATATGTCTTAAATACATGGATTTATTAATCCACGCTTATTTGATGATATGTACTATGTAAAATCAATGATAGGATGTACTGGGACAATATTCATGGGGCAGATAGATGTATGTTGATTATACATAGTATGTATTATGTAAAATTAATAATAATATGTACTGGGACAATATTCATGGGGCAAATAAATGTATGTTGATTATACATAGTATGTAAAGGGGGACCCCCCATAACCCTAGACACTAATGGAGGTCCTGGAGTTTATAAGGTTGTTAAATGGCCATATAGGCTCCACCCCCGTGTGGGGGTGAAGCCTATTTGGGTGGGGTGGTCTCAGAAAATAGTTTAAGTGAAAACACTAGTTTTGGGGACTAGAGTTAAGAGTTGAGTCTTTTTTTTGATATACTGCGGGCGGAGGCCTTGGAGTTTATAAGGTTGTTAAGTGGCCATATAGGCTCCACCCCCGTGTGGGGGTGAAGCCTATTTGGGTGGGGTGGTCTCAGAAAATAGTTTAAGTGAAAACACTAGTTTTGGGGACTAGAGTTAAGAGTTGAGTCTTTTTTTGATATACTGCGGGCGGAGGCCTTGGAGTTTATAAGGTTGTTAAGTGGCCATATAGGCTCCACCCCCGTGTGGGGGTGAAGCCTATTTGGGTGGGGTGGTCTTAGAAAATAGTTTAAGTGAAAACACTAGTTTTGGGGACTAGAGTTAAGAGTTGAGTCTTTTTTTTGATATACTGCGGGCGGAGGCCTTGGAGTTTATAAGGTTGTTAAGTGGCCATATAGGCTCCACCCCCGTGTGGGGGTGAAGCCTATTTGGGTGGGGTGGTCTTAGAAAATAGTTTAAGTGAAAACACTAGTTTTGGGGACTAGAGTTAAGAGTTGAGTCTTTTTTTTGATATACTGCGGGCGGAGGCCTTGGAGTTTATAAGGTTGTTAAGTGGCCATATAGGCTCCACCCCCGTGTGGGGGTGAAGCCTATTTGGGTGGGGTGGTCTCAGAAAATAGTTTAAGTGAAAACACTAGTTTTGGGGACTAGAGTTAAGAGTTGAGTCTTTTTTGTATGTGGGGGTGTGAGTAGTGCCCCAGGGTTGTAATGCGTTCCAATCTTTGACTTACAAGGTCAGTGCTTTAAGTGTGGTTTAAGCTACAAGGGCTGGTGGGGTTATCAGTTTATTAGTTTATTCTCTAGTTTATTGATTGTGGGGCTTAATAGTAGGATTGTTGTGAAGTATAGGACGGAAGCTAGTTGTCCGATTATGATAAATGGGTCTTCGACTGGTTGTCCTCCGATTCAGGTTAGGATAGCGATAGTGGCGATTATGGTTCAAAATGTTAGTTGTGATAGTGGTCGGAATGTGCTTGTTCGTTGTTTTGAGTTGTGTGTAAGTGGGATTAGCAGTAGGATTATAATGGATATTATTAGGGCAAGTACTCCTCCAAGTTTGTTTGGGATGGAACGTAGGATGGCGTAGGCGAATAGGAAGTACCATTCTGGTTTGATGTGTGGTGGGGTTATTAGGGGGTTTGCTGGGGTAAAGTTTTCTGGGTCCCCAAGCAGTTGTGGGGAGAAAAGGGATAGGTACAGTAGTGTTATTATTATAAGGGCTGCCCCTAGCAGGTCTTTAGTTGAAAAGTATGGGTGGAACGGAATTTTATCTGAGTTTGAGTTTACCCCTGTTGGGTTGTTTGATCCCGTTTCGTGTAGGAATAGTATGTGTAGGATTGCAGTGGCTGAGATGATGAATGGCAGTAGGAAGTGGAAAGTGAAAAATCGTGTTAGTGTTGCGTTATCTACGGCGAACCCGCCTCAAATTCACTCTACTAGGGTGTTTCCTATATATGGAACTGCTGATAGTAGGTTTGTGATTACGGTAGCCCCTCAGAATGATATCTGTCCCCATGGCAGGACATAGCCCACGAACGCGGTTGCTATTACTAGGAATAGTAGGGCCACGCCGATGTTTCAGGTCTCTTTGTATAAGTATGAGCCGTAGTATAGGCCTCGCCCGATGTGTATATAAAGGCAGATAAAAAATATGGAGGCGCCGTTGGCGTGGATGTTTCGGATTAGTCAGCCGTGTTGTACGTCACGACAGATGTGGGCGATTGATGAGAATGCTGTGGAGGTGTCTGCGGTGTAGTGCATGGCCAAGAATAGGCCGGTGGAGATTTGGATTAGTAGGCACAGCCCTAACAAGGACCCAAAGTTTCATCAAGCGGAGATGTTTGATGGTGTGGGGAGGTCAATAAATGAGTTGTTTATTATTTTGATTATTGGGTGTGTTTTTCGGATTGGGGTCATTATTGGTTTTTATAGTTGAATAACAACGGTGGTTTTTCGTATCACAGGTTTTGGCATGGCCAAATGAAAATTATGTCGTACTTTGTTTTTTTTACTGTGTTGTGTATGGTGTTGGGGTTTATTGGTGTAGCGTCAAATCCTTCTCCTGTTTTTGGGGCGATGGGACTTGTAGTGTCTGCGTTGGGTGGTAGTGTGGTGTTAGTTATTTTTGGTGGGTCCTTTATTGCATTGGTGTTATTTTTAATTTATTTAGGTGGGATATTGGTAGTCTTTGCTTATTCTGTGGCACTTTCAGCAGACCAATATCCTGAGGTGTGGTTGGATTACTCTGTTTTGTATTATGTGTTTGGGTATTTTATATTAGTTTTGTTTTTAGTTTGGTACTTTGGAGGGTTGTCTATTGATGGGTGTGGGGCGTCTGGTGGGGACGATTTTGGTTTTGAGGGTACTCGGACTGATTTTAGTGGTGTTGCATTGATATATTCTTTGGGCGGGCCGTTATTATTGTTGTGTGGGGGGAGTTTAATGGTGGCCCTGTTTGTTGTCCTTGAGTTAACTCGAGGGTCGAGTTTTGGGGGGCTACGTGCGGTTTAGTAGTATGTGGTAATTGCGGCGGCTAGAGTGGCAATAAGTATGACTAGGTATGTTTTGATGTGTCCGGTGTGTGATTTGGACAGTTTTTTAGCTAGGGCGGTGTTAATTAATATGGCTGTTTTTGGGGCGATGGCCTCATATCAGATAAGGTCATTTAAGTGCATAGCGGTGTTTTGTCCGAATTGTATGTTGTATTTTGGTTGGGCTCGGTGTGCAAGGGTGTTAAAGAACCCCAGTTGTGTTGAGGATGTACTTGGTGTACTTTGTTTTGGTTTTAATAGGTTGGATGTTTGTATGGTGATATCTATAGCACATAGCAGGCCTACTAGCGTGATAATTGTGGCGGCTAGTTTTGTAATTGGGCCCATTGTTATTGTTTGGGGTGGGGTTGGTAGTATTGTTGTGGCCACAAATAGGCCAGATATAATACTTCCTATGGCGAGTCGTACTAGGGGTCGAGTCTGGCTTGGGTTTGTTTCTGCTGGGGTTGTAGTTGTGTTGTATCGAGGCTTATTTGTTTGGACATAAAAGGTTAGGCGTAGGCTGTAGGCGGCTGTAAGGGCGGTAGCAATAATAGTGGTTGATAGGGCTCAGGCGTTTAAGTGTGATGTGTTTATTGTTTCAATGATTACGTCTTTAGTGTAAAATCCAGCTAGGAAGGGGGCCCCTGTTAGGGCTAGGTTGCCGATAGTTATACAGGTTGTGGTTAGCGGTATTGTTTTTTGGGTGCTTCCTATTTTTCGGATGTCTTGTTCGTCCCCGAGATTATGAATTACTGAACCTGCGCATAGGAATAGTATGGCCTTGAAAAAGGCGTGTGTGGTGATGTGTAGGTATGTTAACTGTGGCTGGTTTAGTCCTAGTGTTAGTATTATTAGGCCGAGCTGGCTTGAGGTGGAGAAGGCAATGATCTTTTTGATATCGTTTTGTGTGAGGGCACAGAGTGCTGCAAAGGTTGTAGTTATTGCTCCTAGGCATAGGCAGAGGGTAGTTGTGGCCTGGCTGTTTTGTATTATTGGGAATAGCCGGGCCAGTAGAAAAATTCCGGCAACGACTATTGTGCTAGAGTGAAGTAGTGCTGATACTGGGGTTGGGCCTTCTATGGCTGCTGGCAGCCATGGGTGTAGCCCAAATTGGGCGGATTTTCCCATGGCTGCTAAGACTAGGCCTAGTAGTGGCAGGGTGGGGGGGGTCGTATGTGAGAATGTTTGTTGTACGTCCCATGTGTTGTAGTGTATTGCGAATCAAGCTAAAGACAGGATTAGTCCAATGTCTCCGATTCGGTTGTATATAACAGCTTGTAGGGCGGATGTGTTTGCATTGGTGCGCCCGTGCCACCACCCGATTAGTAAGAAGGATATGATGCCTACCCCTTCCCAGCCAACAAATAGTTGTAATAGGCTGTTTGCTGTTGTTATGGTTATTATGGCTAGGAGGAATAGTATTAAGTATTTTATAAATTTGTTTTTGTTCGGGTCTAGTTTTATATATCAATCTGAGAACTCCAGGATGGCCCAGGTGATAAATAGGGCTGTTGTTATAAACGTGGTAGAGTAAATATCAAATAGGAAGCTGATATTAATGTTGAAGGACGTTTGTAGTCAGGTAGCGTTGGTTATAGTTGTTTGTATTCCGTAGTTGATAAAAATATTGGTTGGAATTAGGCTTGTCAGGCAGGCAAGTTTAGTAGTTTGTGTGAAGTAGCCCGAGGCTTGTGTAATAAACATAGAGGTAATAATAGGGGCAATAAGGACTAGCAGGGTTGAAATTATGGTTGAGTAGAATAGTATGGAGGTCATGTACTTTCACTTGGAGTTGCACCAAGTAGTGTTAATGCCTAAGATTAAAGGAAGGTCTAATATCCTTTGAAAGTCTTGGGTTATAATGTGGAGTGGTCCGGAGAATTTAACTTCGGTAATTTGAATTAGCAGTTCCAATTTGTGTCGTCCCTCTCGGTATGCAAGGGGCGGGGTGCCCCTGTTGTTAAGTCCACAGCTTAGTGTTTTGATCAAACTATGCCTACTTCTGGGTGCTACAGGATTAGTTTTGGGTTTATAATTAATAGTGCCATAGGGATGAGGTGAAGGGCTATTAATAGGTGTTCTCGGGTGTTTGAGGGTGGGTGGGAGGTATTTGTTGGTGTTTTGTTTCGTTGCGTTATAATGAAGACATATAGGGAGTATAGGGCGGTTAATAGCGTCGTTAGGCCTGTTAAGATGATTGTTATGGTGGCTCAGTTTATAGCAGAAGTAATGATTATTAATTCCCCCATCAGGTTGATTGTAGGGGGTAGGGCCATGTTGGCTAAGTTTGCCATAAGTCATCATGTGGCTATAAGTGGGAGGGTGAGTTGAAGGCCCCGTGTTATTAATAAAGTTCGAGTGTGGGTTCGTTCATAGTTTGTGTTGGCTAGGCAAAATAGTATAGAAGAGGCTAATCCGTGGGCGACCATTAGAATTATTGTTCCTGAGATACTTCATGGGGTCTGAATTAGGGCTCCTGCAGTTACAAGGCCTATGTGGCTTACTGAGGAGTAGGCAATGATGGATTTTAAGTCTGTTTGACGTAGGCAAATGAGGCTGGTTATAATTATTCCCCAGAGGGCTAGAATAATGAGGGGGTAGCACATAGTTTGTGTTGTTGGGTTTAGGATTGGGGTGATTCGGATGATGCCGTATCCTCCCAGTTTAAGAAGTACGGCGGCCAGGATTATTGATCCAGCGATTGGGGCCTCAACGTGTGCTTTTGGTAGTCATAAGTGCATGGAGTATAGGGGTATTTTTACTATAAATGCTAGAAGACATGATAGTCATACTAGTGAGTTGGTTCATGTTATTAGTATTTCTGGGTGCTTTATTGACATTATTAGTGGTGTTGTGTGGTAGTTGTGGGTGTATGAATATAAAATTATTACTAATAGTGGGAGTGAGCCGGATAGTGTATAGAACAGGAAATAAGTGCCTGCGGCGAGTCGCTCTGTTTGGCTGCCCCAACGCGTGATAAGGATTAGTGTTGGGATTAGTGTTGCTTCAAATAACAGGTAGAATAGTATTAAGTTGTTTGAGGCGAATGTTAGAATTAGGGTGGTTTGTAGCAGAGCACAGGTTGATAAGAACAGGCGTTGTCGGGACTGAGGCTCTTTGGCCATGTGGCTTTGGCTTGCTACTACTATAAGTGGGAGCAATCAGGATGAAAGAATAGTCAGGGGGGTTGAGAATTGGTCGAGTGTTATCCATGTGTTGACATGTCAGATTTTTGTTAGTGTGGGGGCGTTTAATTGTCCTATTAATAGGAGTGTTGTTGTTATAGATAGGGCCGTATAAATGTGGAAGGTGTATTTAGTTGGGGCTAAAAGGGCGGTTGGGACTAGTATTACTGTTGCTATGGTTAGTTTTAGCATTTTAATAGGCTTATGGTTTTTAGGTGGTCTGTTGCGTGAGTGCGGGAGGATGCAGCTAATAGGGCCAGTCCTGCTCCTGCCTCACATGCGGACATGGTCAAGAGGGTAATTGGAAGGGTGGCAGTGGTTGACAGGTGTTGGGTTAAGGAGATAGCACTAAGTCCAATAAATAGGCTTAAAAGCAGGCCCTCGATGCATAGAAGGGCAGATACAAGATGTTTACGGTGGAGTGCTAGTCCTATAAGGCTTAGGGTAAAGATGGCTAGTATCAGTAGGTGTTGAGGTAGCATAGTTAGTGGCCCCATTATTTTGGGATGTACTAAGTCGAAATTAGTGATCTTGCTTTAGATTAGCCTCTATATTCTGCTCATTCTAGTCCTCCTTGGGATCACTCATAGACTAGGCCCAGGGCTAGTAGGGTGATAATTGTTGTAGTTCATATAAGGGTTGAATTGGGGGAGGGTAAGTTAATAGCTCACGGGGTTGGTAGGAGTAGGGCGATTTCTAGGTCAAAAAGTAGGAATAAGATAGCGACTAGAAAAAATCGCAATGAGAAAGGTAGTCGTGCTGAACCGACTGGGTCAAAGCCGCATTCGTATGGGGACAATTTTTCTGTGTCAGGGGTGGCTTGTGGTAGTCAAAAGCTAATGATGATTAGGGCGGCGGTTAGTGCGGTGGATATTAGAGTTACTATTATAATGTTTATTACTTCCTCTTAGGGTTAATTATGAGCTAAGGCTTTGTGAGTGGAAGTCACCTGTACTTTTAAATACTAAGGAAGTTATGAACCTCATCAATAGATTGAGATGTAAAGGAAGAGTCAAACAACGTCTACAAAGTGTCAGTATCATGCGGCCGCTTCGAATCCAAAGTGGTGGTCAGTGGTGAAGTGGAATTTTATTTGGCGTAGCAGGCAGACTACTAGGAAGCTAGTCCCAATGATTACATGTAGTCCGTGGAAGCCAGTGGCCACAAAAAAGGTGGTGCCATAGGCTCCGTCTGCTACTGTGAAAGAGGCCTCCAGATATTCTATAGCCTGTAGTAGTGTAAAGTAGGCCCCCAGTATGATTGTAAGCACTAGGGCCTGTATGGCCTCTTTTCGTTCTCCTCCTATGATTGAATGGTGGGCTCAGGTTACTGTAACACCTGATGCCAGTAGTACTGCGGTATTAAGTAGGGGAACTTCAAACGGGTTTAGGGGAGTAATTCCGCTTGGGGGTCAACAACCTCCAAGCTCTGGTGTAGGTGCAAGGCTTGAGTGATAGAATGCTCAAAAGAACCCGATGAAAAAGAAAACCTCTGAGGCAATGAATAAAATTATGCCATAACGAAGTCCCTGTTGAACTTGGTGGGTGTGGTGGCCTTGGTAGGTTCCTTCCCGAACAACATCTCGTCATCATTGCAGTATTGTTAATAGTATAGTGGTAAGGCCGATGGTTATTAATGTATTTGAGCCAAAGTGGAACCATATTGCGAGCCCAGAGGTTATTAATAAGGCTGCAATGGCCCCTGTTAGGGGCCATGGGCTTTGGTCTACTATGTGGAAGCTGTGGGCTTGGTGGGTCATTAAACGTTTTCTTGTAGGTAGAGACTTAATAATAGTACGAATACATATGCTTGGATCATTGCAACAGCGACTTCTAGGGCGGTTAACAATAGGAGGGTGACTGAGGTTAGCACTGATACTGATGGTATTAATGGCATTAATACAAGTGTGGCTGTTGAGATAAGTTGGATTAACAGGTGTCCTGCAGTTAGGTTTGCAGTAAGACGCACCCCCAGGGCTAGGGGTCGAATTAATAGGCTAGCTGTTTCGATAATTACTAAAATTGGAACTAGCGGGGTGGGTGTGCCCATGGGTAGTAGGTGTCCGATGGAGGCGGTGGGCTGGTTTCAAAGCCCAACAAGTACTGTAAATAGTCATATTGGTAGGGCCAGGCTTATGTTTATGGATAGTTGTGTGGTGGGGGTAAATGTGTATGGTAATAGCCCTAGCAGGTTGATTGTTAATAGGTATAACAAAATTGTTAATAGAAGCAGTGCTCAGGGGTGTCCTGTCTTACTGATTGGGGATATTAGTTGTTTTGTGGCGGTTTTTATTAGTCATAGTTTTAGTGCCCATGTGCGGCTTGGTATTAGATGTGTTTGTGAGTGAAATAGTGTTGTTGGGGCCAGTAGGGCAAGCAGGATTAATGGGACTCCTATTATCTGTGGGGTTGCGAATTGGTCGAATAGGTTTAACATCATAATCAGGATCAGCATGGGGGCTGGGTGCTTAGGGGTTTTGTAGTTGGTTGGTTGGCTATCTGGTGTTTTAACAGCTTTGGTTTTATTATAAGGAGGGTGATAAACCATACGGTTAACATAATTATAAGTCACGGAGCGGGGTTTAGTTGGGGCACGTCTTTAAGTGGTTATTGTTCCAATCTTTGGCTTAAAAGGCCAATGCTATTATGTAAAGCTTCTTAAAGATTGAAGTATCATGTTAGACCATAATTCGAAGTTGTCTAGGGTGGTGGCTTCTACTACAATGGGCATAAAGCTGTGGTTTGACCCGCAGATTTCTGAGCACTGGCCGTAAAATAGGCCTGGGGAAGCTGTAGTAAATGTTGTCTGGTTTAGTCGCCCAGGGATTGCATCGGTTTTAATGCCTAGTGAGGGGACGGCTCAAGAGTGAAGGACGTCTTCGGCTGAAATTAACATGCGGATCGGGGACTCTACGGGTACAACTATTCGGTGGTCTGTCTCTAGTAGTCGAATGGCCCCTGATCACAGGTCTGTTGTTGGGGTCATATAGGAGTCAAATGTTAGGTTTTCATAGTCTGTGTATTCGTAGCTTCAATATCATTGGTGTCCAAGGGCCTTAATTGTTAGGTGTGGGTTGTTAATCTCATCTATTAGGTACAGGATTCGTAAGGACGGCAGTGCAATTATGATTAGAATGATAGACGGCAGGACTGTTCAGATTATTTCAACTGCTTGGGCATCTATTGTGTTAGTGTGCGTTAGTGTGGTTGTTATTATAAGAGAGATAATATATAGGACGAAGGCGCTGATAAGGAATACGATTATAAGTGCGTGGTCGTGGAAGTGGAGGAGCTCTTCTATGATGGGGGATGCTGCGTCTTGGAATCCTAGTTGGGCAGGTTGTGCCATTGAGTCTCACAGGGGTTAGACTGTAATTTAGCCCTGACAGTGCTATGTAATAATTTACTAGAGGCTCGTGTTTGATAAGAGAGGGGTACGCAGTGGGCGTACGTTTAGCTTGAAACTAAAAGGTGGGGGTTCGAGTCCCTCGTCTCTTGGCAGGTTAAGATTGGACAAAGGCTGGTTCTTCATACGTGTGGTATGGGGGCGGGCAGCCGTGGAGTCACTCTAGGTTGACGTGTGTTAGTTCTGTGTTATTTGGGGTCCGTTTGGCAGAAAATGCCTCTCAGATAATATATATTATTATGATGACGGCAACAAGTGATGTTAGTGATCCAATTGATGAGACAGTGTTCCATAGTGTGTAGGCGTCTGGGTAGTCTGAGTACCGTCGTGGCATTCCAGCAAGACCTAAAAAGTGTTGGGGGAAGAATGTTATGTTTACGCCAATAAATATAACCCCGAATTGGGCTTTTGTTAAAGTGCTATGTAATGAGAAGCCAGTAAATAGTGGAAATCAGTGTACGAATCCGCCTATAATTGCAAATACTGCTCCTATAGATAAGACGTAGTGGAAGTGTGCGACTACGTAGTATGTGTCATGTAATACAATATCCAGGGATGAGTTTGCTAAGACGATCCCGGTTAGTCCGCCCACGGTAAACAGGAAGATAAAGCCAAGAGCCCACAGCAAGGCTGCGTCTCATTTGATTAGTCCGCCATGAAGGGTTGCTAACCAGCTGAATACTTTTACCCCAGTTGGGATTGCAATAATTATTGTGGCAGAGGTAAAGTATGCGCGGGTGTCTACATCCATGCCAACTGTGAATATATGGTGGGCTCAGACGATAAAACCAAGGAATCCGATAGAGACCATGGCCCACACCATGCCCATGTAGCCAAAGGGCTCTT
>NW_026612380.1:0-18232 GCF_029931775.1 Euleptes europaea | reverse complement strand
CGTCCTTCACTCTTGAGCCGTCCCCTCACTAGGCATTAAAACCGATGCAATCCCTGGGCGACTAAACCAGACAACATTTACTACAGCTTCCCCAGGCCTATTTTACGGCCAGTGCTCAGAAATCTGCGGGTCAAACCACAGCTTTATGCCCATTGTAGTAGAAGCCACCACCCTAGACAACTTCGAATTATGGTCTAACATGATACTTCAATCTTTAAGAAGCTTTACATAATAGCATTGGCCTTTTAAGCCAAAGATTGGAACAATAACCACTTAAAGACGTGCCCCAACTAAACCCCGCTCCGTGACTTATAATTATGTTAACCGTATGGTTTATCACCCTCCTTATAATAAAACCAAAGCTGTTAAAACACCAGATAGCCAACCAACCAACTACAAAACCCCTAAGCACCCAGCCCCCATGCTGATCCTGATTATGATGTTAAACCTATTCGACCAATTCGCAACCCCACAGATAATAGGAGTCCCATTAATCCTGCTTGCCCTACTGGCCCCAACAACACTATTTCACTCACAAACACATCTAATACCAAGCCGCACATGGGCACTAAAACTATGACTAATAAAAACCGCCACAAAACAACTAATATCCCCAATCAGTAAGACAGGACACCCCTGAGCACTGCTTCTATTAACAATTTTGTTATACCTATTAACAATCAACCTGCTAGGGCTATTACCATACACATTTACCCCCACCACACAACTATCCATAAACATAAGCCTGGCCCTACCAATATGACTATTTACAGTATTGTTGGGCTTTGAAACCAGCCCACCGCCTCCATCGGACACCTACTACCCATGGGCACACCCACCCCGCTAGTTCCAATTTTAGTAATTATCGAAACAGCTAGCCTATTAATTCGACCCCTAGCCCTGGGGGTGCGTCTTACTGCAAACCTAACTGCAGGACACCTGTTAATCCAACTTATCTCAACAGCCACACTTGTATTAATGCCATTAATACCATCAGTATCAGTGCTAACCTCAGTCACCCTCCTATTGTTAACCGCCCTAGAAGTCGCTGTTGCAATGATCCAAGCATATGTATTCGTACTATTATTAAGTCTCTACCTACAAGAAAACGTTTAATGACCCACCAAGCCCACAGCTTCCACATAGTAGACCAAAGCCCATGGCCCCTAACAGGGGCCATTGCAGCCTTATTAATAACCTCTGGGCTCGCAATATGGTTCCACTTTGGCTCAAATACATTAATAACCATCGGCCTTACCACTATACTATTAACAATACTGCAATGATGACGAGATGTTGTTCGGGAAGGAACCTACCAAGGCCACCACACCCACCAAGTTCAACAGGGACTTCGTTATGGCATAATTTTATTCATTGCCTCAGAGGTTTTCTTTTTCATCGGGTTCTTTTGAGCATTCTATCACTCAAGCCTTGCACCTACACCAGAGCTTGGAGGTTGTTGACCCCCAAGCGGAATTACTCCCCTAAACCCGTTTGAAGTTCCCCTACTTAATACCGCAGTACTACTGGCATCAGGTGTTACAGTAACCTGAGCCCACCATTCAATCATAGGAGGAGAACGAAAAGAGGCCATACAGGCCCTAGTGCTTACAATCATACTGGGGGCCTACTTTACACTACTACAGGCTATAGAATATCTGGAGGCCTCTTTCACAGTAGCAGACGGAGCCTATGGCACCACCTTTTTTGTGGCCACTGGCTTCCACGGACTACATGTAATCATTGGGACTAGCTTCCTAGTAGTCTGCCTGCTACGCCAAATAAAATTCCACTTCACCACTGACCACCACTTTGGATTCGAAGCGGCCGCATGATACTGACACTTTGTAGACGTTGTTTGACTCTTCCTTTACATCTCAATCTATTGATGAGGTTCATAACTTCCTTAGTATTTAAAAGTACAGGTGACTTCCACTCACAAAGCCTTAGCTCATAATTAACCCTAAGAGGAAGTAATAAACATTATAATAGTAACTCTAATATCCACCGCACTAACCGCCGCCCTAATCATCATTAGCTTTTGACTACCACAAGCCACCCCTGACACAGAAAAATTGTCCCCATACGAATGCGGCTTTGACCCAGTCGGTTCAGCACGACTACCTTTCTCATTGCGATTTTTTCTAGTCGCTATCTTATTCCTACTTTTTGACCTAGAAATCGCCCTACTCCTACCAACCCCGTGAGCTATTAACTTACCCTCCCCCAATTCAACCCTTATATGAACTACAACAATTATCACCCTACTAGCCCTGGGCCTAGTCTATGAGTGATCCCAAGGAGGACTAGAATGAGCAGAATATAGAGGCTAATCTAAAGCAAGATCACTAATTTCGACTTAGTACATCCCAAAATAATGGGGCCACTAACTATGCTACCTCAACACCTACTGATACTAGCCATCTTTACCCTAAGCCTTATAGGACTAGCACTCCACCGTAAACATCTTGTATCTGCCCTTCTATGCATCGAGGGCCTGCTTTTAAGCCTATTTATTGGACTTAGTGCTATCTCCTTAACCCAACACCTGTCAACCACTGCCACCCTTCCAATTACCCTCTTGACCATGTCCGCATGTGAGGCAGGAGCAGGACTGGCCCTATTAGCTGCATCCTCCCGCACTCACGCAACAGACCACCTAAAAACCATAAGCCTATTAAAATGCTAAAACTAACCATAGCAACAGTAATACTAGTCCCAACCGCCCTTTTAGCCCCAACTAAATACACCTTCCACATTTATACGGCCCTATCTATAACAACAACACTCCTATTAATAGGACAATTAAACGCCCCCACACTAACAAAAATCTGACATGTCAACACATGGATAACACTCGACCAATTCTCAACCCCCCTGACTATTCTTTCATCCTGATTGCTCCCACTTATAGTAGTAGCAAGCCAAAGCCACATGGCCAAAGAGCCTCAGTCCCGACAACGCCTGTTCTTATCAACCTGTGCTCTGCTACAAACCACCCTAATTCTAACATTCGCCTCAAACAACTTAATACTATTCTACCTGTTATTTGAAGCAACACTAATCCCAACACTAATCCTTATCACGCGTTGGGGCAGCCAAACAGAGCGACTCGCCGCAGGCACTTATTTCCTGTTCTATACACTATCCGGCTCACTCCCACTATTAGTAATAATTTTATATTCATACACCCACAACTACCACACAACACCACTAATAATGTCAATAAAGCACCCAGAAATACTAATAACATGAACCAACTCACTAGTATGACTATCATGTCTTCTAGCATTTATAGTAAAAATACCCCTATACTCCATGCACTTATGACTACCAAAAGCACACGTTGAGGCCCCAATCGCTGGATCAATAATCCTGGCCGCCGTACTTCTTAAACTGGGAGGATACGGCATCATCCGAATCACCCCAATCCTAAACCCAACAACACAAACTATGTGCTACCCCCTCATTATTCTAGCCCTCTGGGGAATAATTATAACCAGCCTCATTTGCCTACGTCAAACAGACTTAAAATCCATCATTGCCTACTCCTCAGTAAGCCACATAGGCCTTGTAACTGCAGGAGCCCTAATTCAGACCCCATGAAGTATCTCAGGAACAATAATTCTAATGGTCGCCCACGGATTAGCCTCTTCTATACTATTTTGCCTAGCCAACACAAACTATGAACGAACCCACACTCGAACTTTATTAATAACACGGGGCCTTCAACTCACCCTCCCACTTATAGCCACATGATGACTTATGGCAAACTTAGCCAACATGGCCCTACCCCCTACAATCAACCTGATGGGGGAATTAATAATCATTACTTCTGCTATAAACTGAGCCACCATAACAATCATCTTAACAGGCCTAACGACGCTATTAACCGCCCTATACTCCCTATATGTCTTCATTATAACGCAACGAAACAAAACACCAACAAATACCTCCCACCCACCCTCAAACACCCGAGAACACCTATTAATAGCCCTTCACCTCATCCCTATGGCACTATTAATTATAAACCCAAAACTAATCCTGTAGCACCCAGAAGTAGGCATAGTTTGATCAAAACACTAAGCTGTGGACTTAACAACAGGGGCACCCCGCCCCTTGCATACCGAGAGGGACGACACAAATTGGAACTGCTAATTCAAATTACCGAAGTTAAATTCTCCGGACCACTCCACATTATAACCCAAGACTTTCAAAGGATATTAGACCTTCCTTTAATCTTAGGCATTAACACTACTTGGTGCAACTCCAAGTGAAAGTACATGACCTCCATACTATTCTACTCAACCATAATTTCAACCCTGCTAATCCTTATTGCCCCTATTATTACCTCTATGTTTATTACACAAGCCTCGGGCTACTTCACACAAACTACTAAACTTGCCTGCCTGACAAGCCTAATTCCAACCAATATTTTTATCAACTACGGAATACAAACAACTATAACCAACGCTACCTGACTACAAACGTCCTTCAACATTAATATCAGCTTCCTATTTGATATTTACTCTACCACGTTTATAACAACAGCCCTATTTATCACCTGGGCCATCCTGGAGTTCTCAGATTGATATATAAAACTAGACCCGAACAAAAACAAATTTATAAAATACTTAATACTATTCCTCCTAGCCATAATAACCATAACAACAGCAAACAGCCTATTACAACTATTTGTTGGCTGGGAAGGGGTAGGCATCATATCCTTCTTACTAATCGGGTGGTGGCACGGGCGCACCAATGCAAACACATCCGCCCTACAAGCTGTTATATACAACCGAATCGGAGACATTGGACTAATCCTGTCTTTAGCTTGATTCGCAATACACTACAACACATGGGACGTACAACAAACATTCTCACATACGACCCCCCCCACCCTGCCACTACTAGGCCTAGTCTTAGCAGCCATGGGAAAATCCGCCCAATTTGGGCTACACCCATGGCTGCCAGCAGCCATAGAAGGCCCAACCCCAGTATCAGCACTACTTCACTCTAGCACAATAGTCGTTGCCGGAATTTTTCTACTGGCCCGGCTATTCCCAATAATACAAAACAGCCAGGCCACAACTACCCTCTGCCTATGCCTAGGAGCAATAACTACAACCTTTGCAGCACTCTGTGCCCTCACACAAAACGATATCAAAAAGATCATTGCCTTCTCCACCTCAAGCCAGCTCGGCCTAATAATACTAACACTAGGACTAAACCAGCCACAGTTAACATACCTACACATCACCACACACGCCTTTTTCAAGGCCATACTATTCCTATGCGCAGGTTCAGTAATTCATAATCTCGGGGACGAACAAGACATCCGAAAAATAGGAAGCACCCAAAAAACAATACCGCTAACCACAACCTGTATAACTATCGGCAACCTAGCCCTAACAGGGGCCCCCTTCCTAGCTGGATTTTACACTAAAGACGTAATCATTGAAACAATAAACACATCACACTTAAACGCCTGAGCCCTATCAACCACTATTATTGCTACCGCCCTTACAGCCGCCTACAGCCTACGCCTAACCTTTTATGTCCAAACAAATAAGCCTCGATACAACACAACTACAACCCCAGCAGAAACAAACCCAAGCCAGACTCGACCCCTAGTACGACTCGCCATAGGAAGTATTATATCTGGCCTATTTGTGGCCACAACAATACTACCAACCCCACCCCAAACAATAACAATGGGCCCAATTACAAAACTAGCCGCCACAATTATCACGCTAGTAGGCCTGCTATGTGCTATAGATATCACCATACAAACATCCAACCTATTAAAACCAAAACAAAGTACACCAAGTACATCCTCAACACAACTGGGGTTCTTTAACACCCTTGCACACCGAGCCCAACCAAAATACAACATACAATTCGGACAAAACACCGCTATGCACTTAAATGACCTTATCTGATATGAGGCCATCGCCCCAAAAACAGCCATATTAATTAACACCGCCCTAGCTAAAAAACTGTCCAAATCACACACCGGACACATCAAAACATACCTAGTCATACTTATTGCCACTCTAGCCGCCGCAATTACCACATACTACTAAACCGCACGTAGCCCCCCAAAACTCGACCCTCGAGTTAACTCAAGGACAACAAACAGGGCCACCATTAAACTCCCCCCACACAACAATAATAACGGCCCGCCCAAAGAATATATCAATGCAACACCACTAAAATCAGTCCGAGTACCCTCAAAACCAAAATCGTCCCCACCAGACGCCCCACACCCATCAATAGACAACCCTCCAAAGTACCAAACTAAAAACAAAACTAATATAAAATACCCAAACACATAATACAAAACAGAGTAATCCAACCACACCTCAGGATATTGGTCTGCTGAAAGTGCCACAGAATAAGCAAAGACTACCAATATCCCACCTAAATAAATTAAAAATAACACCAATGCAATAAAGGACCCACCAAAAATAACTAACACCACACTACCACCCAACGCAGACACTACAAGTCCCATCGCCCCAAAAACAGGAGAAGGATTTGACGCTACACCAATAAACCCCAACACCATACACAACACAGTAAAAAAAACAAAGTACGACATAATTTTCATTTGGCCATGCCAAAACCTGTGATACGAAAAACCACCGTTGTTATTCAACTATAAAAACCAATAATGACCCCAATCCGAAAAACACACCCAATAATCAAAATAATAAACAACTCATTTATTGACCTCCCCACACCATCAAACATCTCCGCTTGATGAAACTTTGGGTCCTTGTTAGGGCTGTGCCTACTAATCCAAATCTCCACCGGCCTATTCTTGGCCATGCACTACACCGCAGACACCTCCACAGCATTCTCATCAATCGCCCACATCTGTCGTGACGTACAACACGGCTGACTAATCCGAAACATCCACGCCAACGGCGCCTCCATATTTTTTATCTGCCTTTATATACACATCGGGCGAGGCCTATACTACGGCTCATACTTATACAAAGAGACCTGAAACATCGGCGTGGCCCTACTATTCCTAGTAATAGCAACCGCGTTCGTGGGCTATGTCCTGCCATGGGGACAGATATCATTCTGAGGGGCTACCGTAATCACAAACCTACTATCAGCAGTTCCATATATAGGAAACACCCTAGTAGAGTGAATTTGAGGCGGGTTCGCCGTAGATAACGCAACACTAACACGATTTTTCACTTTCCACTTCCTACTGCCATTCATCATCTCAGCCACTGCAATCCTACACATACTATTCCTACACGAAACGGGATCAAACAACCCAACAGGGGTAAACTCAAACTCAGATAAAATTCCGTTCCACCCATACTTTTCAACTAAAGACCTGCTAGGGGCAGCCCTTATAATAATAACACTACTGTACCTATCCCTTTTCTCCCCACAACTGCTTGGGGACCCAGAAAACTTTACCCCAGCAAACCCCCTAATAACCCCACCACACATCAAACCAGAATGGTACTTCCTATTCGCCTACGCCATCCTACGTTCCATCCCAAACAAACTTGGAGGAGTACTTGCCCTAATAATATCCATTATAATCCTACTGCTAATCCCACTTACACACAACTCAAAACAACGAACAAGCACATTCCGACCACTATCACAACTAACATTTTGAACCATAATCGCCACTATCGCTATCCTAACCTGAATCGGAGGACAACCAGTCGAAGACCCATTTATCATAATCGGACAACTAGCTTCCGTCCTATACTTCACAACAATCCTACTATTAAGCCCCACAATCAATAAACTAGAGAATAAACTAATAAACTGATAACCCCACCAGCCCTTGTAGCTTAAACCACACTTAAAGCACTGACCTTGTAAGTCAAAGATTGGAACGCATTACAACCCTGGGGCACTACTCACACCCCCACATACAAAAAAGACTCAACTCTTAACTCTAGTCCCCAAAACTAGTGTTTTCACTTAAACTATTTTCTGAGACCACCCCACCCAAATAGGCTTCACCCCCACACGGGGGTGGAGCCTATATGGCCACTTAACAACCTTATAAACTCCAAGGCCTCCGCCCGCAGTATATCAAAAAAAAGACTCAACTCTTAACTCTAGTCCCCAAAACTAGTGTTTTCACTTAAACTATTTTCTAAGACCACCCCACCCAAATAGGCTTCACCCCCACACGGGGGTGGAGCCTATATGGCCACTTAACAACCTTATAAACTCCAAGGCCTCCGCCCGCAGTATATCAAAAAAAAGACTCAACTCTTAACTCTAGTCCCCAAAACTAGTGTTTTCACTTAAACTATTTTCTAAGACCACCCCACCCAAATAGGCTTCACCCCCACACGGGGGTGGAGCCTATATGGCCACTTAACAACCTTATAAACTCCAAGGCCTCCGCCCGCAGTATATCAAAAAAAGACTCAACTCTTAACTCTAGTCCCCAAAACTAGTGTTTTCACTTAAACTATTTTCTGAGACCACCCCACCCAAATAGGCTTCACCCCCACACGGGGGTGGAGCCTATATGGCCACTTAACAACCTTATAAACTCCAAGGCCTCCGCCCGCAGTATATCAAAAAAAAGACTCAACTCTTAACTCTAGTCCCCAAAACTAGTGTTTTCACTTAAACTATTTTCTGAGACCACCCCACCCAAATAGGCTTCACCCCCACACGGGGGTGGAGCCTATATGGCCATTTAACAACCTTATAAACTCCAGGACCTCCATTAGTGTCTAGGGTTATGGGGGGTCCCCCTTTACATACTATGTATAATCAACATACATTTATTTGCCCCATGAATATTGTCCCAGTACATATTATTATTAATTTTACATAATACATACTATGTATAATCAACATACATCTATCTGCCCCATGAATATTGTCCCAGTACATCCTATCATTGATTTTACATAGTACATATCATCAAATAAGCGTGGATTAATAAATCCATGTATTTAAGACATATTGATTCTTTACCGGACATATCCCGAGAGATCATCAATCCTTGTATTCGCACACCAGGTGCCCAGTCTCGTAGTCCATGAAATGTAGACTAACACACAGTGCCCTTTCCAAGGCCTCTGGTTCTGTGAGGTCAAGTCCATTAATCGCTGACGTATCACTCGTGCCTTTTAAGAGGCCTTTGGTTGCTAGGATTAGTTACACGTCTCCTCATACTCATAGCATCCCTGTGCTGTCATGCGGCTGGTATTTTTATTTTTAGGGTGGTATATCACAACCTCATTTCCAGTGGCTGTCAACTAACAACTCTGCTGAACCTACGGTGCAAGATGGCCCACGATCCCACAAGCCCACCCAGGGGTAAATTATTCATGCTCGAAGGACATATAATTATTTACTAGACTAAAAACCAATGAATAAACACGACACCTATACCTATACCTATACCTATACCTATACCTATACCTACACCTACACCTACACCTACACCCATACCCACACCCATACCCATACCCACACCCATACCCATACCCATACCCATACCCATACCCATACCCATACCCACCCACACACACACACACACACACACACACACACACGCCCCCCATACACCCACATACACCCACACACACCCACGCCCCGAACACGCCCATACTCACACGGCTACCTCCGGCAAACCCCCCTTACCCCCCACTAAGAATTTTTCCCTGCAATTAAAGTGCTTCTCGCCAAACCCCTAAAACGAGATTTAATTGCAAAAATTTTTTCTTAGTTGCGATCCAAGACTTGCCATAATACCACAAGAACAAAAATCGCAGCTCCCCACACACAAAATAAAACCCCAAAATGTATATATATATATATATATATATATATATATATTACACACACTAAACCACACAACGGCAACTCCGTTACTGTAGCTTAAATAATACTAAAGCACGGCCCTGAAGTTGCCGTTATGGATCCTAGTAATTTCCCGGAAACACACCGTTTTGGTCCTAAACTTATTATTATTTTTAACTCGAATTACACATGCAAGCCTCCACACCCCTGTGCAAACCCCCACACAGTGCCTACCCACTAGGCCAGGAGCAGGTATCAGGCACACCACACTATTTAGCCCCAGACACCTAGCACCGCCACACCCACACGGGGCCCAGCAGTGATAAACATTAATGTATAAGCCATAAAGCTTGACTTAGCCACAGTTAAACCAGACGGGGCGGTAAATTTCGTGCCAGCCACCGCGGTTATACGAAAGCCCCAAAATAATAATACTCGGCGTAAAAAGTGACTAGACCCCTAAAACTTAATAAAAGAAGGCTGAGCTGCACCTACGTTGTAAAATACTAACCAATGCAAAAACAACTCCACCCCTCCCACAATTAATTAAGCCCCATCGACTCACGAAAGCCAAGGCCCAAACTAGGATTAGATACCCTATTATGCTTGGCCATAAACCAAACTTGCACCTTACACTAGCAACTCGCCAGAGAATTACAAGTGAAAAACTTAAAACTCTAAGGACTTGACGGTGCCCCAAACCAACCTAGAGGAGCTTGTCCTATAATCGATACTCCACGCCAAACCTTACCCCCTTTTGCCTTTACCCAGCCTATATACCGCCGTCGCAAACCTACCTTATGAAAGAACTGCCGTAAGTAAGATAGATAACATTTAACACGTCAGGTCAAGGTGTAGCATATAAGGGGGCAGAGATGAGCTACATTTTCTACACTAGAAAACACCACAAGTGACATGAAACCTTCACCAGAAGGTGGATTTAGCAGTAAAACAAGCAAGATAAGCCTGTTTGAAGCCTGCCATGGGACACGTACACACCGCCCGTCACCCTCCTCAAGAACTAATAAACCACACTTTATAAAAAACAAAACACCAACAGATGAGGCAAGTCGTAACAAGGTAAGTGTACTGGAAAGTGCACTTGGCCACTAAATCAAGAGGTAGCTTACACTTATATAAAGCATTCAACTTACAATTGAAAAACGTTTAAACAAAAACCCGCTTGAGCCCAAACTCCACAGCTCAACAAACAGTTCAAAACCTCAAGCCCCACTATAAACCAAACCATTTAACCCAGTACCAGTATATTTTTAGGCGATAGAAAACACCCACTTGACGCAATAGCATATAGTACCGCAAGGGAACAATGAAAGAACTATGAAAAACCCCAAGCACCAACAAAGCAAAGATCTGACCTTGTACCTTTTGCATCATGGTTTAATAAGCAAATACAGATAAAGCGCACTAAAACCTGCTCACCCGAACCCAGACGAGCTACCTAACAGCAACTTTTTGAGTACACCCGTCCCTGTGGCAAAAGGCTGGAGAGACTGCTAGGTAGAGGTGACACGCCTATCGAGCCTGGTGATAGCTGGTTGCTCAATAAAAGAATTCTAGTTCAACTATAGGACGCCTGAACCTAAATACAAGCATATTTACCACTGTCACTCCTATACTATATACAATAAGGGTACAGCCTTATTGTAATTGAAAACAACCAATCCTAGAGGAAAACACCAAATAAAACACACCAGTTGGCCTTAAAGCAGCCACCAAAAACTAAACGCGTCACAGCACACAATCTTAAAGATACTAAACAAACCAAGAACCCCTAGACCACTTAACTGAGCTACTCTACCACAATAGAGACACCACTGTTAAAATTAGTAATAAGAGCCCCGCTCTCTACATGCACCCCCATAAACTGGAAATAGATAAACTACCAGTAAATAACAGACCACAAATGGAAAAATTTAACACACTTTTTAACCATATAATATAACCCCCTGTTAACCCAACACAGGAGTGCAGCACAGACAGATTAAACGCCACAAAAGGAACTCAGCCACTTAGGGCCCCAACTGTTTACCAAAAACATAGCCTTTAGCCACACAAGTATTAAAGGTGCTGCCTGCCCAGTGATCTTTTAAACGGCCGCGGTATTCTAACCGTGCAAAGGTAGCGTAATCACTTGTCACTTAAATAATGACTAGTATGAACGGCTAAATGAGGGCCCAACTGTCTCCTAAAGCAGATCAATGAACTTGATCCCCTAGTTAAAAAGCTAGGATGTAAACATAAGACGAAAAGACCCTGTGGAGCTTAAAACAAAAACTAATAACCACGGGGCCTCTACCCCCCCCCCCTTAGCCTTGTTTTTAGTTGGGGCGACTTCGGAAATAAACAAAACTTCCAAGACCACAGACCAAAAATCTATCAAAGACCCACAAGCCAATGAGACCACCATAAAATTGACCCTGTAACACAGATCAACGAACCAAGTTACCCCAGGGATAACAGCGCCATCCTCTTTTAGAGCCCCTATCGCCAAGAGGGTTTACGACCTCGATGTTGGATCAGGACATCCTGGTGGTGCAGCCACTACCAAGGGTTCGTTTGTTCAACGATTAACTAGTCCTACGTGATCTGAGTTCAGACCGGAGAAATCCAGGTCGGTTTCTATCTATGTTTTTCTCCCTTCAGTACGAAAGGACCCAGGGAGAAGCACCAATAGGACCCCCACGTGCTAATACCAAGCTCTTACCCACACTAAAGAGCCCATTTATCAAAACCAGCGGCCTAAGACCAGGGCCACGCTTTAGGGTGGCAGAGCCAGGTAATTATGCAAAAGGCCTAAGCCCTTACAACAGAAGCTCAAATCTTCTCCCTAATAATTAAAACCACAATAACCCTAGTAGTTAACCCACTAACACTCATCATCCCAATCCTACTAGCAGTTGCCTTCCTAACCCTATTAGAACGAAAAACCCTAGGCTACATACAACTACGCAAGGGCCCAAACATTGTAGGGCCCTACGGCCTACTACAACCAATTGCAGACGGACTAAAACTTTTCACCAAAGAACCCATCCGACCAACGGCATCAACACCAACACTATTTTTAGCCATACCAATACTAGCACTACTACTGTCACTAACAATTTGAGCCCCCATTCCAATACCAAACCCCATCATGGACGCTAATTTAGGCCTATTAATACTACTGGCTATCTCAAGCCTTGCTGTATACTCAATTCTATGATCTGGGTGAGCAACAAACTCAAAATACGCCCTCGTTGGCGCCCTACGGGCAGTCGCACAAACTATCTCTTATGAGGTAACAATAGGAATCATTGTACTATCAACCATAATATTCACGGGGGGATTTTCAATACAAACCCTGCTAACAACACAAAAAAACACGTGATTAGCAACATGTGTATGACCACTAATAATAATATGATACATCTCAACAATTGCAGAAACAAACCGGGCCCCATTCGACCTAACCGAAGGCGAGTCAGAGCTTGTCTCAGGATTTAATGTTGAATACGCAGCCGGCCCATTCGCACTATTCTTCCTAGCAGAATACGCAAACATCTTAATAATAAACACCCTCTCATGTATCCTATTCCTAGGCCCAAACTGCCCCAACACCCCAGAACTATTTTCAATAAATATTATGATTAAAACCTGCATGTTAACACTGGGCTTCCTGTGAATCCGCGCATCATATCCACGATTTCGATATGACCAACTAATGCACCTACTTTGAAAAAACTTCCTACCACTAACCCTAGCCCTTTGCGTCTGATACATTGCCACACCCATTTCAATATCAGGCACCCCCCCACTAACATAACCCAAACTTTGGCAGTGTGCCCGAAACATTAAGGACTACTTTGATAGAGTATGATATGGAGACTCGCCCCTCCCACTTCCTTAGAAAGACAGGCTACGAACCTGCACTACGAAGCCCAAAACTTCGTGTACTTCCAATTATACTACCTACTAGTAAAGTCAGCTAATAAAGCTTTCGGGCCCATACCCCGACAATGTTGGTACACAACCCTTCCTATACTAATAAGCCCAATAACACAAACAATCCTAATCTCAAGCCTAGCGACAGGCACCATCATCACCACATCAAGCCACCACTGACTACTTGCATGACTTGGACTAGAAATCAATACACTAGCCATACTACCACACATTACTAAACAACACCACCCACGAGCAACAGAAGCCGCCACAAAATATTTCCTAACACAAGCTGCAGCCGCTGCCCTAATCCTCCTGGCCAGCCTGATCAACACCTGACAGACCGGACAATGAACAATTATACAGCCAACGCACAACTCAACTGCACTAATTTTAACAGTAGCCATCGCAATAAAACTAGGCTTGGCACCAACACACTTCTGATACCCAGAGGTCCTGCAGGGGTCTACAATAATAACCGCCCTAATCATATCAACATGACAAAAACTTGCCCCCCTAGCCCTACTTTATATAATACACAACCACCTATCACTAAACCTGGTCCTAGTGCTGGGACTCCTATCCACAATAATTGGGGGGTGGTCAGGCCTAAATCAGACACAACTCCGAAAAATCATGGCCTTCTCCTCAATCGCCCATATGGGATGATTAACAATTGCCCTAACTATGGGCCACAGCCTTACAACACTAACCATAATTATCTATTTAGCCGCAACCACAGCAATATTTACCTCTATATTAACAGCATCAACAAAAAACATCACAGACCTTACTACCACCTGGTCTAACTCCTCTACACTTTTAACCATAATAATACTAACACTAATATCACTAGGGGGCCTTCCCCCCCTAACAGGGTTCATGCCAAAACTGCTAATTATCAAAGAACTAACACTACACCAGCTAACCCCACTAGCCACAACATTAGCCCTAATAAGCCTACCAAGCCTATTCTTTTATACCCGCCTAGCCTATTTCACTACACTAACAAACCCGCCCACCACAACCACAACAAAAAACACATGACGATTCAAAAACAACCACACACACCTAATAACCACGGCAACTACTACAACAGCCCTCCTTCTACCAATCACACCACTACTATACAACATATAAACCCCGCCCCACCCCCAGGGACTTAGGTTAACTATTTAAACCAGGGGCCTTCAAAGCCCCAAACAAGAAACACATCTTATTCCCTGAAGGCCTGTAAAACACTAATATACATCTCCTGAATGCAACTCAGACACTTTAATTAAGCTAAGACCTCCCTAGACCGACGGGCTTTGATCCCATAAAACTTTAGTTAACAACTAAACACCCTATCCAGCGGGCTTCAATCTACCTTCTCCCGTTATAGAAAAACGGGAGAAGCCCCGGCACCTTTTTGGGTGCGTCTCCAAACTTGCATTTTGTTGCGTTCTACGCTACGGAGCTTGGTACGAAAAGGACTCAAACCTCTGTCTGTGAGACTACAGCTCACCGCCTTGCCCTCGGCCATCCTACCTGTGACCATCAATCGTTGATTTTTTTCGACAAACCACAAAGACATCGGCACCCTGTATCTACTTTTTGGCGCCTGGGCCGGAATAGCCGGCACTGGCCTAAGCTTGCTAATTCGAGCTGAGCTTAGCCAGCCTGGAACCCTTCTTGGGGACGACCAAATCTATAATGTGGTTGTAACCGCCCATGCTTTTGTAATAATCTTCTTCATGGTAATACCCGTAATGATCGGGGGCTTCGGAAACTGGCTGGTTCCACTAATAATTGGGGCCCCAGACATGGCTTTTCCACGAATAAACAACATAAGCTTTTGACTCCTGCCCCCCTCACTACTCCTTTTACTGGCCTCTTCCGGAGTTGAAGCCGGGGCAGGAACTGGCTGAACCGTCTACCCACCACTAGCTGCCAACCTGGCCCATGCAGGAGCATCCGTAGACCTGACAATTTTTTCCCTGCACCTAGCAGGGGTTTCTTCCATCCTGGGGGCTATTAACTTTATTACCACCTGCATTAATATAAAAGCCCCAGCAATAACTCAATACAACACCCCCCTCTTCGTATGATCTGTACTTATCACCGCAGTACTTCTTCTACTGTCTCTGCCAGTACTAGCTGCCGGCATCACAATACTATTAACAGACCGAAACCTAAACACCACCTTCTTTGACCCGGCAGGCGGAGGAGACCCCGTGCTATACCAACACCTGTTCTGATTTTTTGGGCACCCAGAAGTTTACATCTTAATTTTACCCGGATTTGGTATGATCTCCCACATCGTAGCATACTACGCTGGTAAAAAAGAGCCCTTTGGCTACATGGGCATGGTGTGGGCCATGGTCTCTATCGGATTCCTTGGTTTTATCGTCTGAGCCCACCATATATTCACAGTTGGCATGGATGTAGACACCCGCGCATACTTTACCTCTGCCACAATAATTATTGCAATCCCAACTGGGGTAAAAGTATTCAGCTGGTTAGCAACCCTTCATGGCGGACTAATCAAATGAGACGCAGCCTTGCTGTGGGCTCTTGGCTTTATCTTCCTGTTTACCGTGGGCGGACTAACCGGGATCGTCTTAGCAAACTCATCCCTGGATATTGTATTACATGACACATACTACGTAGTCGCACACTTCCACTACGTCTTATCTATAGGAGCAGTATTTGCAATTATAGGCGGATTCGTACACTGATTTCCACTATTTACTGGCTTCTCATTACATAGCACTTTAACAAAAGCCCAATTCGGGGTTATATTTATTGGCGTAAACATAACATTCTTCCCCCAACACTTTTTAGGTCTTGCTGGAATGCCACGACGGTACTCAGACTACCCAGACGCCTACACACTATGGAACACTGTCTCATCAATTGGATCACTAACATCACTTGTTGCCGTCATCATAATAATATATATTATCTGAGAGGCATTTTCTGCCAAACGGACCCCAAATAACACAGAACTAACACACGTCAACCTAGAGTGACTCCACGGCTGCCCGCCCCCATACCACACGTATGAAGAACCAGCCTTTGTCCAATCTTAACCTGCCAAGAGACGAGGGACTCGAACCCCCACCTTTTAGTTTCAAGCTAAACGTACGCCCACTGCGTACCCCTCTCTTATCAAACACGAGCCTCTAGTAAATTATTACATAGCACTGTCAGGGCTAAATTACAGTCTAACCCCTGTGAGACTCAATGGCACAACCTGCCCAACTAGGATTCCAAGACGCAGCATCCCCCATCATAGAAGAGCTCCTCCACTTCCACGACCACGCACTTATAATCGTATTCCTTATCAGCGCCTTCGTCCTATATATTATCTCTCTTATAATAACAACCACACTAACGCACACTAACACAATAGATGCCCAAGCAGTTGAAATAATCTGAACAGTCCTGCCGTCTATCATTCTAATCATAATTGCACTGCCGTCCTTACGAATCCTGTACCTAATAGATGAGATTAACAACCCACACCTAACAATTAAGGCCCTTGGACACCAATGATATTGAAGCTACGAATACACAGACTATGAAAACCTAACATTTGACTCCTATATGACCCCAACAACAGACCTGTGATCAGGGGCCATTCGACTACTAGAGACAGACCACCGAATAGTTGTACCCGTAGAGTCCCCGATCCGCATGTTAATTTCAGCCGAAGACGTCCTTCACTCTTGAGCCGTCCCCTCACTAGGCATTAAAACCGATGCAATCCCTGGGCGACTAAACCAGACAACATTTACTACAGCTTCCCCAGGCCTATTTTACGGCCAGTGCTCAGAAATCTGCGGGTCAAACCACAGCTTTATGCCCATTGTAGTAGAAGCCACCACCCTAGACAACTTCGAATTATGGTCTAACATGATACTTCAATCTTTAAGAAGCTTTACATAATAGCATTGGCCTTTTAAGCCAAAGATTGGAACAATAACCACTTAAAGACGTGCCCCAACTAAACCCCGCTCCGTGACTTATAATTATGTTAACCGTATGGTTTATCACCCTCCTTATAATAAAACCAAAGCTGTTAAAACACCAGATAGCCAACCAACCAACTACAAAACCCCTAAGCACCCAGCCCCCATGCTGATCCTGATTATGATGTTAAACCTATTCGACCAATTCGCAACCCCACAGATAATAGGAGTCCCATTAATCCTGCTTGCCCTACTGGCCCCAACAACACTATTTCACTCACAAACACATCTAATACCAAGCCGCACATGGGCACTAAAACTATGACTAATAAAAACCGCCACAAAACAACTAATATCCCCAATCAGTAAGACAGGACACCCCTGAGCACTGCTTCTATTAACAATTTTGTTATACCTATTAACAATCAACCTGCTAGGGCTATTACCATACACATTTACCCCCACCACACAACTATCCATAAACATAAGCCTGGCCCTACCAATATGACTATTTA
>NW_026612379.1:0-18281 GCF_029931775.1 Euleptes europaea | reverse complement strand
CCCTGGGTGGGCTTGTGGGATCGTGGGCCATCTTGCACCGTAGGTTCAGCAGAGTTGTTAGTTGACAGCCACTGGAAATGAGGTTGTGATATACCACCCTAAAAATAAAAATACCAGCCGCATGACAGCACAGGGATGCTATGAGTATGAGGAGACGTGTAACTAATCCTAGCAACCAAAGGCCTCTTAAAAGGCACGAGTGATACGTCAGCGATTAATGGACTTGACCTCACAGAACCAGAGGCCTTGGAAAGGGCACTGTGTGTTAGTCTACATTTCATGGACTACGAGACTGGGCACCTGGTGTGCGAATACAAGGATTGATGATCTCTCGGGATATGTCCGGTAAAGAATCAATATGTCTTAAATACATGGATTTATTAATCCACGCTTATTTGATGATATGTACTATGTAAAATCAATGATAGGATGTACTGGGACAATATTCATGGGGCAGATAGATGTATGTTGATTATACATAGTATGTATTATGTAAAATTAATAATAATATGTACTGGGACAATATTCATGGGGCAAATAAATGTATGTTGATTATACATAGTATGTAAAGGGGGACCCCCCATAACCCTAGACACTAATGGAGGTCCTGGAGTTTATAAGGTTGTTAAATGGCCATATAGGCTCCACCCCCGTGTGGGGGTGAAGCCTATTTGGGTGGGGTGGTCTCAGAAAATAGTTTAAGTGAAAACACTAGTTTTGGGGACTAGAGTTAAGAGTTGAGTCTTTTTTTTGATATACTGCGGGCGGAGGCCTTGGAGTTTATAAGGTTGTTAAGTGGCCATATAGGCTCCACCCCCGTGTGGGGGTGAAGCCTATTTGGGTGGGGTGGTCTCAGAAAATAGTTTAAGTGAAAACACTAGTTTTGGGGACTAGAGTTAAGAGTTGAGTCTTTTTTTGATATACTGCGGGCGGAGGCCTTGGAGTTTATAAGGTTGTTAAGTGGCCATATAGGCTCCACCCCCGTGTGGGGGTGAAGCCTATTTGGGTGGGGTGGTCTTAGAAAATAGTTTAAGTGAAAACACTAGTTTTGGGGACTAGAGTTAAGAGTTGAGTCTTTTTTTTGATATACTGCGGGCGGAGGCCTTGGAGTTTATAAGGTTGTTAAGTGGCCATATAGGCTCCACCCCCGTGTGGGGGTGAAGCCTATTTGGGTGGGGTGGTCTTAGAAAATAGTTTAAGTGAAAACACTAGTTTTGGGGACTAGAGTTAAGAGTTGAGTCTTTTTTTTGATATACTGCGGGCGGAGGCCTTGGAGTTTATAAGGTTGTTAAGTGGCCATATAGGCTCCACCCCCGTGTGGGGGTGAAGCCTATTTGGGTGGGGTGGTCTCAGAAAATAGTTTAAGTGAAAACACTAGTTTTGGGGACTAGAGTTAAGAGTTGAGTCTTTTTTGTATGTGGGGGTGTGAGTAGTGCCCCAGGGTTGTAATGCGTTCCAATCTTTGACTTACAAGGTCAGTGCTTTAAGTGTGGTTTAAGCTACAAGGGCTGGTGGGGTTATCAGTTTATTAGTTTATTCTCTAGTTTATTGATTGTGGGGCTTAATAGTAGGATTGTTGTGAAGTATAGGACGGAAGCTAGTTGTCCGATTATGATAAATGGGTCTTCGACTGGTTGTCCTCCGATTCAGGTTAGGATAGCGATAGTGGCGATTATGGTTCAAAATGTTAGTTGTGATAGTGGTCGGAATGTGCTTGTTCGTTGTTTTGAGTTGTGTGTAAGTGGGATTAGCAGTAGGATTATAATGGATATTATTAGGGCAAGTACTCCTCCAAGTTTGTTTGGGATGGAACGTAGGATGGCGTAGGCGAATAGGAAGTACCATTCTGGTTTGATGTGTGGTGGGGTTATTAGGGGGTTTGCTGGGGTAAAGTTTTCTGGGTCCCCAAGCAGTTGTGGGGAGAAAAGGGATAGGTACAGTAGTGTTATTATTATAAGGGCTGCCCCTAGCAGGTCTTTAGTTGAAAAGTATGGGTGGAACGGAATTTTATCTGAGTTTGAGTTTACCCCTGTTGGGTTGTTTGATCCCGTTTCGTGTAGGAATAGTATGTGTAGGATTGCAGTGGCTGAGATGATGAATGGCAGGAGGAAGTGGAAAGTGAAAAATCGTGTTAGTGTTGCGTTATCTACGGCGAACCCGCCTCAAATTCACTCTACTAGGGTGTTTCCTATATATGGAACTGCTGATAGTAGGTTTGTGATTACGGTAGCCCCTCAGAATGATATCTGTCCCCATGGCAGGACATAGCCCACGAACGCGGTTGCTATTACTAGGAATAGTAGGGCCACGCCGATGTTTCAGGTCTCTTTGTATAAGTATGAGCCGTAGTATAGGCCTCGCCCGATGTGTATATAAAGGCAGATAAAAAATATGGAGGCGCCGTTGGCGTGGATGTTTCGGATTAGTCAGCCGTGTTGTACGTCACGACAGATGTGGGCGATTGATGAGAATGCTGTGGAGGTGTCTGCGGTGTAGTGCATGGCCAAGAATAGGCCGGTGGAGATTTGGATTAGTAGGCACAGCCCTAACAAGGACCCAAAGTTTCATCAAGCGGAGATGTTTGATGGTGTGGGGAGGTCAATAAATGAGTTGTTTATTATTTTGATTATTGGGTGTGTTTTTCGGATTGGGGTCATTATTGGTTTTTATAGTTGAATAACAACGGTGGTTTTTCGTATCACAGGTTTTGGCATGGCCAAATGAAAATTATGTCGTACTTTGTTTTTTTTACTGTGTTGTGTATGGTGTTGGGGTTTATTGGTGTAGCGTCAAATCCTTCTCCTGTTTTTGGGGCGATGGGACTTGTAGTGTCTGCGTTGGGTGGTAGTGTGGTGTTAGTTATTTTTGGTGGGTCCTTTATTGCATTGGTGTTATTTTTAATTTATTTAGGTGGGATATTGGTAGTCTTTGCTTATTCTGTGGCACTTTCAGCAGACCAATATCCTGAGGTGTGGTTGGATTACTCTGTTTTGTATTATGTGTTTGGGTATTTTATATTAGTTTTGTTTTTAGTTTGGTACTTTGGAGGGTTGTCTATTGATGGGTGTGGGGCGTCTGGTGGGGACGATTTTGGTTTTGAGGGTACTCGGACTGATTTTAGTGGTGTTGCATTGATATATTCTTTGGGCGGGCCGTTATTATTGTTGTGTGGGGGGAGTTTAATGGTGGCCCTGTTTGTTGTCCTTGAGTTAACTCGAGGGTCGAGTTTTGGGGGGCTACGTGCGGTTTAGTAGTATGTGGTAATTGCGGCGGCTAGAGTGGCAATAAGTATGACTAGGTATGTTTTGATGTGTCCGGTGTGTGATTTGGACAGTTTTTTAGCTAGGGCGGTGTTAATTAATATGGCTGTTTTTGGGGCGATGGCCTCATATCAGATAAGGTCATTTAAGTGCATAGCGGTGTTTTGTCCGAATTGTATGTTGTATTTTGGTTGGGCTCGGTGTGCAAGGGTGTTAAAGAACCCCAGTTGTGTTGAGGATGTACTTGGTGTACTTTGTTTTGGTTTTAATAGGTTGGATGTTTGTATGGTGATATCTATAGCACATAGCAGGCCTACTAGCGTGATAATTGTGGCGGCTAGTTTTGTAATTGGGCCCATTGTTATTGTTTGGGGTGGGGTTGGTAGTATTGTTGTGGCCACAAATAGGCCAGATATAATACTTCCTATGGCGAGTCGTACTAGGGGTCGAGTCTGGCTTGGGTTTGTTTCTGCTGGGGTTGTAGTTGTGTTGTATCGAGGCTTATTTGTTTGGACATAAAAGGTTAGGCGTAGGCTGTAGGCGGCTGTAAGGGCGGTAGCAATAATAGTGGTTGATAGGGCTCAGGCGTTTAAGTGTGATGTGTTTATTGTTTCAATGATTACGTCTTTAGTGTAAAATCCAGCTAGGAAGGGGGCCCCTGTTAGGGCTAGGTTGCCGATAGTTATACAGGTTGTGGTTAGCGGTATTGTTTTTTGGGTGCTTCCTATTTTTCGGATGTCTTGTTCGTCCCCGAGATTATGAATTACTGAACCTGCGCATAGGAATAGTATGGCCTTGAAAAAGGCGTGTGTGGTGATGTGTAGGTATGTTAACTGTGGCTGGTTTAGTCCTAGTGTTAGTATTATTAGGCCGAGCTGGCTTGAGGTGGAGAAGGCAATGATCTTTTTGATATCGTTTTGTGTGAGGGCACAGAGTGCTGCAAAGGTTGTAGTTATTGCTCCTAGGCATAGGCAGAGGGTAGTTGTGGCCTGGCTGTTTTGTATTATTGGGAATAGCCGGGCCAGTAGAAAAATTCCGGCAACGACTATTGTGCTAGAGTGAAGTAGTGCTGATACTGGGGTTGGGCCTTCTATGGCTGCTGGCAGCCATGGGTGTAGCCCAAATTGGGCGGATTTTCCCATGGCTGCTAAGACTAGGCCTAGTAGTGGCAGGGTGGGGGGGGTCGTATGTGAGAATGTTTGTTGTACGTCCCATGTGTTGTAGTGTATTGCGAATCAAGCTAAAGACAGGATTAGTCCAATGTCTCCGATTCGGTTGTATATAACAGCTTGTAGGGCGGATGTGTTTGCATTGGTGCGCCCGTGCCACCACCCGATTAGTAAGAAGGATATGATGCCTACCCCTTCCCAGCCAACAAATAGTTGTAATAGGCTGTTTGCTGTTGTTATGGTTATTATGGCTAGGAGGAATAGTATTAAGTATTTTATAAATTTGTTTTTGTTCGGGTCTAGTTTTATATATCAATCTGAGAACTCCAGGATGGCCCAGGTGATAAATAGGGCTGTTGTTATAAACGTGGTAGAGTAAATATCAAATAGGAAGCTGATATTAATGTTGAAGGACGTTTGTAGTCAGGTAGCGTTGGTTATAGTTGTTTGTATTCCGTAGTTGATAAAAATATTGGTTGGAATTAGGCTTGTCAGGCAGGCAAGTTTAGTAGTTTGTGTGAAGTAGCCCGAGGCTTGTGTAATAAACATAGAGGTAATAATAGGGGCAATAAGGATTAGCAGGGTTGAAATTATGGTTGAGTAGAATAGTATGGAGGTCATGTACTTTCACTTGGAGTTGCACCAAGTAGTGTTAATGCCTAAGATTAAAGGAAGGTCTAATATCCTTTGAAAGTCTTGGGTTATAATGTGGAGTGGTCCGGAGAATTTAACTTCGGTAATTTGAATTAGCAGTTCCAATTTGTGTCGTCCCTCTCGGTATGCAAGGGGCGGGGTGCCCCTGTTGTTAAGTCCACAGCTTAGTGTTTTGATCAAACTATGCCTACTTCTGGGTGCTACAGGATTAGTTTTGGGTTTATAATTAATAGTGCCATAGGGATGAGGTGAAGGGCTATTAATAGGTGTTCTCGGGTGTTTGAGGGTGGGTGGGAGGTATTTGTTGGTGTTTTGTTTCGTTGCGTTATAATGAAGACATATAGGGAGTATAGGGCGGTTAATAGCGTCGTTAGGCCTGTTAAGATGATTGTTATGGTGGCTCAGTTTATAGCAGAAGTAATGATTATTAATTCCCCCATCAGGTTGATTGTAGGGGGTAGGGCCATGTTGGCTAAGTTTGCCATAAGTCATCATGTGGCTATAAGTGGGAGGGTGAGTTGAAGGCCCCGTGTTATTAATAAAGTTCGAGTGTGGGTTCGTTCATAGTTTGTGTTGGCTAGGCAAAATAGTATAGAAGAGGCTAATCCGTGGGCGACCATTAGAATTATTGTTCCTGAGATACTTCATGGGGTCTGAATTAGGGCTCCTGCAGTTACAAGGCCTATGTGGCTTACTGAGGAGTAGGCAATGATGGATTTTAAGTCTGTTTGACGTAGGCAAATGAGGCTGGTTATAATTATTCCCCAGAGGGCTAGAATAATGAGGGGGTAGCACATAGTTTGTGTTGTTGGGTTTAGGATTGGGGTGATTCGGATGATGCCGTATCCTCCCAGTTTAAGAAGTACGGCGGCCAGGATTATTGATCCAGCGATTGGGGCCTCAACGTGTGCTTTTGGTAGTCATAAGTGCATGGAGTATAGGGGTATTTTTACTATAAATGCTAGAAGACATGATAGTCATACTAGTGAGTTGGTTCATGTTATTAGTATTTCTGGGTGCTTTATTGACATTATTAGTGGTGTTGTGTGGTAGTTGTGGGTGTATGAATATAAAATTATTACTAATAGTGGGAGTGAGCCGGATAGTGTATAGAACAGGAAATAAGTGCCTGCGGCGAGTCGCTCTGTTTGGCTGCCCCAACGCGTGATAAGGATTAGTGTTGGGATTAGTGTTGCTTCAAATAACAGGTAGAATAGTATTAAGTTGTTTGAGGCGAATGTTAGAATTAGGGTGGTTTGTAGCAGAGCACAGGTTGATAAGAACAGGCGTTGTCGGGACTGAGGCTCTTTGGCCATGTGGCTTTGGCTTGCTACTACTATAAGTGGGAGCAATCAGGATGAAAGAATAGTCAGGGGGGTTGAGAATTGGTCGAGTGTTATCCATGTGTTGACATGTCAGATTTTTGTTAGTGTGGGGGCGTTTAATTGTCCTATTAATAGGAGTGTTGTTGTTATAGATAGGGCCGTATAAATGTGGAAGGTGTATTTAGTTGGGGCTAAAAGGGCGGTTGGGACTAGTATTACTGTTGCTATGGTTAGTTTTAGCATTTTAATAGGCTTATGGTTTTTAGGTGGTCTGTTGCGTGAGTGCGGGAGGATGCAGCTAATAGGGCCAGTCCTGCTCCTGCCTCACATGCGGACATGGTCAAGAGGGTAATTGGAAGGGTGGCAGTGGTTGACAGGTGTTGGGTTAAGGAGATAGCACTAAGTCCAATAAATAGGCTTAAAAGCAGGCCCTCGATGCATAGAAGGGCAGATACAAGATGTTTACGGTGGAGTGCTAGTCCTATAAGGCTTAGGGTAAAGATGGCTAGTATCAGTAGGTGTTGAGGTAGCATAGTTAGTGGCCCCATTATTTTGGGATGTACTAAGTCGAAATTAGTGATCTTGCTTTAGATTAGCCTCTATATTCTGCTCATTCTAGTCCTCCTTGGGATCACTCATAGACTAGGCCCAGGGCTAGTAGGGTGATAATTGTTGTAGTTCATATAAGGGTTGAATTGGGGGAGGGTAAGTTAATAGCTCACGGGGTTGGTAGGAGTAGGGCGATTTCTAGGTCAAAAAGTAGGAATAAGATAGCGACTAGAAAAAATCGCAATGAGAAAGGTAGTCGTGCTGAACCGACTGGGTCAAAGCCGCATTCGTATGGGGACAATTTTTCTGTGTCAGGGGTGGCTTGTGGTAGTCAAAAGCTAATGATGATTAGGGCGGCGGTTAGTGCGGTGGATATTAGAGTTACTATTATAATGTTTATTACTTCCTCTTAGGGTTAATTATGAGCTAAGGCTTTGTGAGTGGAAGTCACCTGTACTTTTAAATACTAAGGAAGTTATGAACCTCATCAATAGATTGAGATGTAAAGGAAGAGTCAAACAACGTCTACAAAGTGTCAGTATCATGCGGCCGCTTCGAATCCAAAGTGGTGGTCAGTGGTGAAGTGGAATTTTATTTGGCGTAGCAGGCAGACTACTAGGAAGCTAGTCCCAATGATTACATGTAGTCCGTGGAAGCCAGTGGCCACAAAAAAGGTGGTGCCATAGGCTCCGTCTGCTACTGTGAAAGAGGCCTCCAGATATTCTATAGCCTGTAGTAGTGTAAAGTAGGCCCCCAGTATGATTGTAAGCACTAGGGCCTGTATGGCCTCTTTTCGTTCTCCTCCTATGATTGAATGGTGGGCTCAGGTTACTGTAACACCTGATGCCAGTAGTACTGCGGTATTAAGTAGGGGAACTTCAAACGGGTTTAGGGGAGTAATTCCGCTTGGGGGTCAACAACCTCCAAGCTCTGGTGTAGGTGCAAGGCTTGAGTGATAGAATGCTCAAAAGAACCCGATGAAAAAGAAAACCTCTGAGGCAATGAATAAAATTATGCCATAACGAAGTCCCTGTTGAACTTGGTGGGTGTGGTGGCCTTGGTAGGTTCCTTCCCGAACAACATCTCGTCATCATTGCAGTATTGTTAATAGTATAGTGGTAAGGCCGATGGTTATTAATGTATTTGAGCCAAAGTGGAACCATATTGCGAGCCCAGAGGTTATTAATAAGGCTGCAATGGCCCCTGTTAGGGGCCATGGGCTTTGGTCTACTATGTGGAAGCTGTGGGCTTGGTGGGTCATTAAACGTTTTCTTGTAGGTAGAGACTTAATAATAGTACGAATACATATGCTTGGATCATTGCAACAGCGACTTCTAGGGCGGTTAACAATAGGAGGGTGACTGAGGTTAGCACTGATACTGATGGTATTAATGGCATTAATACAAGTGTGGCTGTTGAGATAAGTTGGATTAACAGGTGTCCTGCAGTTAGGTTTGCAGTAAGACGCACCCCCAGGGCTAGGGGTCGAATTAATAGGCTAGCTGTTTCGATAATTACTAAAATTGGAACTAGCGGGGTGGGTGTGCCCATGGGTAGTAGGTGTCCGATGGAGGCGGTGGGCTGGTTTCAAAGCCCAACAAGTACTGTAAATAGTCATATTGGTAGGGCCAGGCTTATGTTTATGGATAGTTGTGTGGTGGGGGTAAATGTGTATGGTAATAGCCCTAGCAGGTTGATTGTTAATAGGTATAACAAAATTGTTAATAGAAGCAGTGCTCAGGGGTGTCCTGTCTTACTGATTGGGGATATTAGTTGTTTTGTGGCGGTTTTTATTAGTCATAGTTTTAGTGCCCATGTGCGGCTTGGTATTAGATGTGTTTGTGAGTGAAATAGTGTTGTTGGGGCCAGTAGGGCAAGCAGGATTAATGGGACTCCTATTATCTGTGGGGTTGCGAATTGGTCGAATAGGTTTAACATCATAATCAGGATCAGCATGGGGGCTGGGTGCTTAGGGGTTTTGTAGTTGGTTGGTTGGCTATCTGGTGTTTTAACAGCTTTGGTTTTATTATAAGGAGGGTGATAAACCATACGGTTAACATAATTATAAGTCACGGAGCGGGGTTTAGTTGGGGCACGTCTTTAAGTGGTTATTGTTCCAATCTTTGGCTTAAAAGGCCAATGCTATTATGTAAAGCTTCTTAAAGATTGAAGTATCATGTTAGACCATAATTCGAAGTTGTCTAGGGTGGTGGCTTCTACTACAATGGGCATAAAGCTGTGGTTTGACCCGCAGATTTCTGAGCACTGGCCGTAAAATAGGCCTGGGGAAGCTGTAGTAAATGTTGTCTGGTTTAGTCGCCCAGGGATTGCATCGGTTTTAATGCCTAGTGAGGGGACGGCTCAAGAGTGAAGGACGTCTTCGGCTGAAATTAACATGCGGATCGGGGACTCTACGGGTACAACTATTCGGTGGTCTGTCTCTAGTAGTCGAATGGCCCCTGATCACAGGTCTGTTGTTGGGGTCATATAGGAGTCAAATGTTAGGTTTTCATAGTCTGTGTATTCGTAGCTTCAATATCATTGGTGTCCAAGGGCCTTAATTGTTAGGTGTGGGTTGTTAATCTCATCTATTAGGTACAGGATTCGTAAGGACGGCAGTGCAATTATGATTAGAATGATAGACGGCAGGACTGTTCAGATTATTTCAACTGCTTGGGCATCTATTGTGTTAGTGTGCGTTAGTGTGGTTGTTATTATAAGAGAGATAATATATAGGACGAAGGCGCTGATAAGGAATACGATTATAAGTGCGTGGTCGTGGAAGTGGAGGAGCTCTTCTATGATGGGGGATGCTGCGTCTTGGAATCCTAGTTGGGCAGGTTGTGCCATTGAGTCTCACAGGGGTTAGACTGTAATTTAGCCCTGACAGTGCTATGTAATAATTTACTAGAGGCTCGTGTTTGATAAGAGAGGGGTACGCAGTGGGCGTACGTTTAGCTTGAAACTAAAAGGTGGGGGTTCGAGTCCCTCGTCTCTTGGCAGGTTAAGATTGGACAAAGGCTGGTTCTTCATACGTGTGGTATGGGGGCGGGCAGCCGTGGAGTCACTCTAGGTTGACGTGTGTTAGTTCTGTGTTATTTGGGGTCCGTTTGGCAGAAAATGCCTCTCAGATAATATATATTATTATGATGACGGCAACAAGTGATGTTAGTGATCCAATTGATGAGACAGTGTTCCATAGTGTGTAGGCGTCTGGGTAGTCTGAGTACCGTCGTGGCATTCCAGCAAGACCTAAAAAGTGTTGGGGGAAGAATGTTATGTTTACGCCAATAAATATAACCCCGAATTGGGCTTTTGTTAAAGTGCTATGTAATGAGAAGCCAGTAAATAGTGGAAATCAGTGTACGAATCCGCCTATAATTGCAAATACTGCTCCTATAGATAAGACGTAGTGGAAGTGTGCGACTACGTAGTATGTGTCATGTAATACAATATCCAGGGATGAGTTTGCTAAGACGATCCCGGTTAGTCCGCCCACGGTAAACAGGAAGATAAAGCCAAGAGCCCACAGCAAGGCTGCGTCTCATTTGATTAGTCCGCCATGAAGGGTTGCTAACCAGCTGAATACTTTTACCCCAGTTGGGATTGCAATAATTATTGTGGCAGAGGTAAAGTATGCGCGGGTGTCTACATCCATGCCAACTGTGAATATATGGTGGGCTCAGACGATAAAACCAAGGAATCCGATAGAGACCATGGCCCACACCATGCCCATGTAGCCAAAGGGCTCTTTTTTACCAGCGTAGTATGCTACGATGTGGGAGATCATACCAAATCCGGGTAAAATTAAGATGTAAACTTCTGGGTGCCCAAAAAATCAGAACAGGTGTTGGTATAGCACGGGGTCTCCTCCGCCTGCCGGGTCAAAGAAGGTGGTGTTTAGGTTTCGGTCTGTTAATAGTATTGTGATGCCGGCAGCTAGTACTGGCAGAGACAGTAGAAGAAGTACTGCGGTGATAAGTACAGATCATACGAAGAGGGGGGTGTTGTATTGAGTTATTGCTGGGGCTTTTATATTAATGCAGGTGGTAATAAAGTTAATAGCCCCCAGGATGGAAGAAACCCCTGCTAGGTGCAGGGAAAAAATTGTCAGGTCTACGGATGCTCCTGCATGGGCCAGGTTGGCAGCTAGTGGTGGGTAGACGGTTCAGCCAGTTCCTGCCCCGGCTTCAACTCCGGAAGAGGCCAGTAAAAGGAGTAGTGAGGGGGGCAGGAGTCAAAAGCTTATGTTGTTTATTCGTGGAAAAGCCATGTCTGGGGCCCCAATTATTAGTGGAACCAGCCAGTTTCCGAAGCCCCCGATCATTACGGGTATTACCATGAAGAAGATTATTACAAAAGCATGGGCGGTTACAACCACATTATAGATTTGGTCGTCCCCAAGAAGGGTTCCAGGCTGGCTAAGCTCAGCTCGAATTAGCAAGCTTAGGCCAGTGCCGGCTATTCCGGCCCAGGCGCCAAAAAGTAGATACAGGGTGCCGATGTCTTTGTGGTTTGTCGAAAAAAATCAACGATTGATGGTCACAGGTAGGATGGCCGAGGGCAAGGCGGTGAGCTGTAGTCTCACAGACAGAGGTTTGAGTCCTTTTCGTACCAAGCTCCGTAGCGTAGAACGCAACAAAATGCAAGTTTGGAGACGCACCCAAAAAGGTGCCGGGGCTTCTCCCGTTTTTCTATAACGGGAGAAGGTAGATTGAAGCCCGCTGGATAGGGTGTTTAGTTGTTAACTAAAGTTTTATGGGATCAAAGCCCGTCGGTCTAGGGAGGTCTTAGCTTAATTAAAGTGTCTGAGTTGCATTCAGGAGATGTATATTAGTGTTTTACAGGCCTTCAGGGAATAAGATGTGTTTCTTGTTTGGGGCTTTGAAGGCCCCTGGTTTAAATAGTTAACCTAAGTCCCTGGGGGTGGGGCGGGGTTTATATGTTGTATAGTAGTGGTGTGATTGGTAGAAGGAGGGCTGTTGTAGTAGTTGCCGTGGTTATTAGGTGTGTGTGGTTGTTTTTGAATCGTCATGTGTTTTTTGTTGTGGTTGTGGTGGGCGGGTTTGTTAGTGTAGTGAAATAGGCTAGGCGGGTATAAAAGAATAGGCTTGGTAGGCTTATTAGGGCTAATGTTGTGGCTAGTGGGGTTAGCTGGTGTAGTGTTAGTTCTTTGATAATTAGCAGTTTTGGCATGAACCCTGTTAGGGGGGGAAGGCCCCCTAGTGATATTAGTGTTAGTATTATTATGGTTAAAAGTGTAGAGGAGTTAGACCAGGTGGTAGTAAGGTCTGTGATGTTTTTTGTTGATGCTGTTAATATAGAGGTAAATATTGCTGTGGTTGCGGCTAAATAGATAATTATGGTTAGTGTTGTAAGGCTGTGGCCCATAGTTAGGGCAATTGTTAATCATCCCATATGGGCGATTGAGGAGAAGGCCATGATTTTTCGGAGTTGTGTCTGATTTAGGCCTGACCACCCCCCAATTATTGTGGATAGGAGTCCCAGCACTAGGACCAGGTTTAGTGATAGGTGGTTGTGTATTATATAAAGTAGGGCTAGGGGGGCAAGTTTTTGTCATGTTGATATGATTAGGGCGGTTATTATTGTAGACCCCTGCAGGACCTCTGGGTATCAGAAGTGTGTTGGTGCCAAGCCTAGTTTTATTGCGATGGCTACTGTTAAAATTAGTGCAGTTGAGTTGTGCGTTGGCTGTATAATTGTTCATTGTCCGGTCTGTCAGGTGTTGATCAGGCTGGCCAGGAGGATTAGGGCAGCGGCTGCAGCTTGTGTTAGGAAATATTTTGTGGCGGCTTCTGTTGCTCGTGGGTGGTGTTGTTTAGTAATGTGTGGTAGTATGGCTAGTGTATTGATTTCTAGTCCAAGTCATGCAAGTAGTCAGTGGTGGCTTGATGTGGTGATGATGGTGCCTGTCGCTAGGCTTGAGATTAGGATTGTTTGTGTTATTGGGCTTATTAGTATAGGAAGGGTTGTGTACCAACATTGTCGGGGTATGGGCCCGAAAGCTTTATTAGCTGACTTTACTAGTAGGTAGTATAATTGGAAGTACACGAAGTTTTGGGCTTCGTAGTGCAGGTTCGTAGCCTGTCTTTCTAAGGAAGTGGGAGGGGCGAGTCTCCATATCATACTCTATCAAAGTAGTCCTTAATGTTTCGGGCACACTGCCAAAGTTTGGGTTATGTTAGTGGGGGGGTGCCTGATATTGAAATGGGTGTGGCAATGTATCAGACGCAAAGGGCTAGGGTTAGTGGTAGGAAGTTTTTTCAAAGTAGGTGCATTAGTTGGTCATATCGAAATCGTGGATATGATGCGCGGATTCACAGGAAGCCCAGTGTTAACATGCAGGTTTTAATCATAATATTTATTGAAAATAGTTCTGGGGTGTTGGGGCAGTTTGGGCCTAGGAATAGGATACATGAGAGGGTGTTTATTATTAAGATGTTTGCGTATTCTGCTAGGAAGAATAGTGCGAATGGGCCGGCTGCGTATTCAACATTAAATCCTGAGACAAGCTCTGACTCGCCTTCGGTTAGGTCGAATGGGGCCCGGTTTGTTTCTGCAATTGTTGAGATGTATCATATTATTATTAGTGGTCATACACATGTTGCTAATCACGTGTTTTTTTGTGTTGTTAGCAGGGTTTGTATTGAAAATCCCCCCGTGAATATTATGGTTGATAGTACAATGATTCCTATTGTTACCTCATAAGAGATAGTTTGTGCGACTGCCCGTAGGGCGCCAACGAGGGCGTATTTTGAGTTTGTTGCTCACCCAGATCATAGAATTGAGTATACAGCAAGGCTTGAGATAGCCAGTAGTATTAATAGGCCTAAATTAGCGTCCATGATGGGGTTTGGTATTGGAATGGGGGCTCAAATTGTTAGTGACAGTAGTAGTGCTAGTATTGGTATGGCTAAAAATAGTGTTGGTGTTGATGCCGTTGGTCGGATGGGTTCTTTGGTGAAAAGTTTTAGTCCGTCTGCAATTGGTTGTAGTAGGCCGTAGGGCCCTACAATGTTTGGGCCCTTGCGTAGTTGTATGTAGCCTAGGGTTTTTCGTTCTAATAGGGTTAGGAAGGCAACTGCTAGTAGGATTGGGATGATGAGTGTTAGTGGGTTAACTACTAGGGTTATTGTGGTTTTAATTATTAGGGAGAAGATTTGAGCTTCTGTTGTAAGGGCTTAGGCCTTTTGCATAATTACCTGGCTCTGCCACCCTAAAGCGTGGCCCTGGTCTTAGGCCGCTGGTTTTGATAAATGGGCTCTTTAGTGTGGGTAAGAGCTTGGTATTAGCACGTGGGGGTCCTATTGGTGCTTCTCCCTGGGTCCTTTCGTACTGAAGGGAGAAAAACATAGATAGAAACCGACCTGGATTTCTCCGGTCTGAACTCAGATCACGTAGGACTAGTTAATCGTTGAACAAACGAACCCTTGGTAGTGGCTGCACCACCAGGATGTCCTGATCCAACATCGAGGTCGTAAACCCTCTTGGCGATAGGGGCTCTAAAAGAGGATGGCGCTGTTATCCCTGGGGTAACTTGGTTCGTTGATCTGTGTTACAGGGTCAATTTTATGGTGGTCTCATTGGCTTGTGGGTCTTTGATAGATTTTTGGTCTGTGGTCTTGGAAGTTTTGTTTATTTCCGAAGTCGCCCCAACTAAAAACAAGGCTAAGGGGGGGGGGGGTAGAGGCCCCGTGGTTATTAGTTTTTGTTTTAAGCTCCACAGGGTCTTTTCGTCTTATGTTTACATCCTAGCTTTTTAACTAGGGGATCAAGTTCATTGATCTGCTTTAGGAGACAGTTGGGCCCTCATTTAGCCGTTCATACTAGTCATTATTTAAGTGACAAGTGATTACGCTACCTTTGCACGGTTAGAATACCGCGGCCGTTTAAAAGATCACTGGGCAGGCAGCACCTTTAATACTTGTGTGGCTAAAGGCTATGTTTTTGGTAAACAGTTGGGGCCCTAAGTGGCTGAGTTCCTTTTGTGGCGTTTAATCTGTCTGTGCTGCACTCCTGTGTTGGGTTAACAGGGGGTTATATTATATGGTTAAAAAGTGTGTTAAATTTTTCCATTTGTGGTCTGTTATTTACTGGTAGTTTATCTATTTCCAGTTTATGGGGGTGCATGTAGAGAGCGGGGCTCTTATTACTAATTTTAACAGTGGTGTCTCTATTGTGGTAGAGTAGCTCAGTTAAGTGGTCTAGGGGTTCTTGGTTTGTTTAGTATCTTTAAGATTGTGTGCTGTGACGCGTTTAGTTTTTGGTGGCTGCTTTAAGGCCAACTGGTGTGTTTTATTTGGTGTTTTCCTCTAGGATTGGTTGTTTTCAATTACAATAAGGCTGTACCCTTATTGTATATAGTATAGGAGTGACAGTGGTAAATATGCTTGTATTTAGGTTCAGGCGTCCTATAGTTGAACTAGAATTCTTTTATTGAGCAACCAGCTATCACCAGGCTCGATAGGCGTGTCACCTCTACCTAGCAGTCTCTCCAGCCTTTTGCCACAGGGACGGGTGTACTCAAAAAGTTGCTGTTAGGTAGCTCGTCTGGGTTCGGGTGAGCAGGTTTTAGTGCGCTTTATCTGTATTTGCTTATTAAACCATGATGCAAAAGGTACAAGGTCAGATCTTTGCTTTGTTGGTGCTTGGGGTTTTTCATAGTTCTTTCATTGTTCCCTTGCGGTACTATATGCTATTGCGTCAAGTGGGTGTTTTCTATCGCCTAAAAATATACTGGTACTGGGTTAAATGGTTTGGTTTATAGTGGGGCTTGAGGTTTTGAACTGTTTGTTGAGCTGTGGAGTTTGGGCTCAAGCGGGTTTTTGTTTAAACGTTTTTCAATTGTAAGTTGAATGCTTTATATAAGTGTAAGCTACCTCTTGATTTAGTGGCCAAGTGCACTTTCCAGTACACTTACCTTGTTACGACTTGCCTCATCTGTTGGTGTTTTGTTTTTTATAAAGTGTGGTTTATTAGTTCTTGAGGAGGGTGACGGGCGGTGTGTACGTGTCCCATGGCAGGCTTCAAACAGGCTTATCTTGCTTGTTTTACTGCTAAATCCACCTTCTGGTGAAGGTTTCATGTCACTTGTGGTGTTTTCTAGTGTAGAAAATGTAGCTCATCTCTGCCCCCTTATATGCTACACCTTGACCTGACGTGTTAAATGTTATCTATCTTACTTACGGCAGTTCTTTCATAAGGTAGGTTTGCGACGGCGGTATATAGGCTGGGTAAAGGCAAAAGGGGGTAAGGTTTGGCGTGGAGTATCGATTATAGGACAAGCTCCTCTAGGTTGGTTTGGGGCACCGTCAAGTCCTTAGAGTTTTAAGTTTTTCACTTGTAATTCTCTGGCGAGTTGCTAGTGTAAGGTGCAAGTTTGGTTTATGGCCAAGCATAATAGGGTATCTAATCCTAGTTTGGGCCTTGGCTTTCGTGAGTCGATGGGGCTTAATTAATTGTGGGAGGGGTGGAGTTGTTTTTGCATTGGTTAGTATTTTACAACGTAGGTGCAGCTCAGCCTTCTTTTATTAAGTTTTAGGGGTCTAGTCACTTTTTACGCCGAGTATTATTATTTTGGGGCTTTCGTATAACCGCGGTGGCTGGCACGAAATTTACCGCCCCGTCTGGTTTAACTGTGGCTAAGTCAAGCTTTATGGCTTATACATTAATGTTTATCACTGCTGGGCCCCGTGTGGGTGTGGCGGTGCTAGGTGTCTGGGGCTAAATAGTGTGGTGTGCCTGATACCTGCTCCTGGCCTAGTGGGTAGGCACTGTGTGGGGGTTTGCACAGGGGTGTGGAGGCTTGCATGTGTAATTCGAGTTAAAAATAATAATAAGTTTAGGACCAAAACGGTGTGTTTCCGGGAAATTACTAGGATCCATAACGGCAACTTCAGGGCCGTGCTTTAGTATTATTTAAGCTACAGTAACGGAGTTGCCGTTGTGTGGTTTAGTGTGTGTAATATATATATATATATATATATATATATATATACATTTTGGGGTTTTATTTTGTGTGTGGGGAGCTGCGATTTTTGTTCTTGTGGTATTATGGCAAGTCTTGGATCGCAACTAAGAAAAAATTTTTGCAATTAAATCTCGTTTTAGGGGTTTGGCGAGAAGCACTTTAATTGCAGGGAAAAATTCTTAGTGGGGGGTAAGGGGGGTTTGCCGGAGGTAGCCGTGTGAGTATGGGCGTGTTCGGGGCGTGGGTGTGTGTGGGTGTATGTGGGTGTATGGGGGGCGTGTGTGTGTGTGTGTGTGTGTGTGTGTGTGGGTGGGTATGGGTATGGGTATGGGTATGGGTATGGGTATGGGTGTGGGTATGGGTATGGGTATGGGTATGGGTATGGGTATGGGTGTGGGTATGGGTGTAGGTGTAGGTGTAGGTATAGGTATAGGTATAGGTATAGGTATAGGTGTCGTGTTTATTCATTGGTTTTTAGTCTAGTAAATAATTATATGTCCTTCGAGCATGAATAATTTACCCCTGGGTGGGCTTGTGGGATCGTGGGCCATCTTGCACCGTAGGTTCAGCAGAGTTGTTAGTTGACAGCCACTGGAAATGAGGTTGTGATATACCACCCTAAAAATAAAAATACCAGCCGCATGACAGCACAGGGATGCTATGAGTATGAGGAGACGTGTAACTAATCCTAGCAACCAAAGGCCTCTTAAAAGGCACGAGTGATACGTCAGCGATTAATGGACTTGACCTCACAGAACCAGAGGCCTTGGAAAGGGCACTGTGTGTTAGTCTACATTTCATGGACTACGAGACTGGGCACCTGGTGTGCGAATACAAGGATTGATGATCTCTCGGGATATGTCCGGTAAAGAATCAATATGTCTTAAATACATGGATTTATTAATCCACGCTTATTTGATGATATGTACTATGTAAAATCAATGATAGGATGTACTGGGACAATATTCATGGGGCAGATAGATGTATGTTGATTATACATAGTATGTATTATGTAAAATTAATAATAATATGTACTGGGACAATATTCATGGGGCAAATAAATGTATGTTGATTATACATAGTATGTAAAGGGGGACCCCCCATAACCCTAGACACTAATGGAGGTCCTGGAGTTTATAAGGTTGTTAAATGGCCATATAGGCTCCACCCCCGTGTGGGGGTGAAGCCTATTTGGGTGGGGTGGTCTCAGAAAATAGTTTAAGTGAAAACACTAGTTTTGGGGACTAGAGTTAAGAGTTGAGTCTTTTTTTTGATATACTGCGGGCGGAGGCCTTGGAGTTTATAAGGTTGTTAAGTGGCCATATAGGCTCCA
>NW_026612378.1:0-5000 GCF_029931775.1 Euleptes europaea | reverse complement strand
ACCCTAAATCTAACCTAACCCTTACGCTTAAGCTTACGCTTACCCTAATCCTAACTCTAACACTAACACTAACACTAACCCTAACCCTAACCCTCACCCTCACCCTCACCCTCACCCTCACCCTCACCCTCACCCTCACCCTCACCCTCACCCTCACCCTCACCCTCACCCTCACCCTCACCCTCACCCTCACCCTAACACCAAAACCTAACCCTAATCCTAACTCTAATCCTAATTCTAACCTAACCTTAACCCAAACCCAAACCCAAACCAAACCAAACCCTAACCCTAATCCTAACACTAACCCTTACCCTAACCATAACCCTAACCTTAACCCTAACCCTAACCCTAACCCTAACCCAAACCCGAACCCGAACCCTAACCTTAACCCTCACCCTAACCCAAACCCTAACACTAACCCTAACCCTAACCCTCACCCTAACCCTAACCCTAACCCTAACCCTAACCCTAACCCTAACCCTAACCCTAACCCTAACCCTAACCCTAACCCTAACCCTGTCATGGTCAATGACTTAACTATGGTATTTTGTGAACATGTTCGGGATTAATTCCATATAGAGCTAGTACACATCATGCAAACTGGGCCACTGCAGAGGTTTGTGTAATGTATAATGAAATTCTGTGTAATGCTGACAGGCTGATGGAATACTCTCAAGGTCAGCTCTATCAAGAGCTACCTAACAAAGTCGCTCTAGTCCCTTCTTAGGAAGGAATCGTTTCAAAGAGTGTAGGCACTTAAATGCCCGATCCGTGACAACCTTCACCAGAACCTGACCCTATCCCTATCCCTAACCCTAACCCCAAACCCTAACCCTAACCCTAACCCTAACCCTAACCCTAACGCTAACCCTCACCATCACCCTCACGCTAACCCTAACCCTAACCCTAACCCTAACCCTAACCCTAATCCTAACCCTATCCCTATCCCTATCCCTATCCCTATCCCTATCCCTATCCCTATCCCTATCCCTATCCCTATCCCTATCCCTATCCCTATCCCTATCCCTATCCCTATCCCTATCCCTATCCCTATCCCTATTCCTATCCTATCCCTATCCCTATCCCTATCCCTATCCCTATGCCTATCCCTGACCCTGACCCTGACCCTGACCCGAACCCCAAAACCAAACACTAACCCTAACCCTAACATTAACCCTAACTCTAACACTGACCCTAACCCAAACCCTAACCCTAAGCCTCACCCTCACCCTCACCCTCACCCTCACCCTCAACATCACCCTAACCCTAACCCTAACCCTAAACCTAACCCTATCCCTAACATTAAGCCTAACCCTAACCCTAACCCTTACCCTAACCCTAACCCTAACCCTAACCCTAACCCTAACCCTAACCCTAACCCTAACCCTAACTCTAATCCTAACTCTAACCTAACCTTAACCCAATCCCAATCCCAATCCCAAACCCAAACCCTAACACTAATCCTAACCCTAACACTAATCCTAACCCCAATCCTAACCCGAATCCGAATCCTATCCTTCTCCCTAGCCCTAGCCCTATCCCTATCCCTATCCCTATCCCTATCCCTATCCCTATCCCTATCCCAATCCCTATCCCTATCCCTATCCCTATCCCTATCCCTATCCCTATCCCTATCCCTATCCCTATCCCTATCCCTATCCCTATCCCTATCCCTATCCCTATCCCTATCCCTATCACTATCCCTATCCCTATCCCTATCCCTAACTCTATCACTATCCCTATCGCTATCGCTATCCCTATCCCTATCCCTAACCCTAACCCTAACCCTAACCCAAACCCAAACCCGAACCCGAACCCTTACTCTAACCCTAACTCTAACCCTAAATCTAACCTAACCCTTACGCTTACGCTGACGCTTACGCTTACCCTATTATCCCTATCCCTATCCCTATCCCTATCCCTATCCCTATCCCTATCCCTATCCCTATCCCTATCCCTATCCCTATCCCTATCCCTATCCCTATCCCTATCCCTATCCCTATCCCTATTCTTATCTCTATCTCTATCCCTATCCCTATCCCTATCCCTATCCCTATCCCTATCCCTATCCCTATCCCTATCCCTATCCCTATCCCTATTCCTATCCCTATCCCTATCCCTATCCCTATCCCTATCCTCATGACTAACCCTAACCCTAACCCTAACCCTAACCAAAACCCTAACCCTAACCCTAACCCTAACCATAACCCTAACCCTTAACCTTACCCTAACCCTTACCCTAACGATAACCCTAACCTTAACCCTAACCCTAACCCTAACCCTAACCCTAACCCTAACCCAAACCCGAACCCGAACCCTAACCTTAACCCTAACCCTAACCCAAACCCTAACACTAACCCTAACCCTAACCCTCACCCTAACCCTAACCCTAACCCTAACCCTAACCCTAACCCTAACCCTAACCCTGTCATGGTCAATGACTTAACTGTGGTATTTTGTGAACATATTCGGGATTTATTCCATATAGAGCTAGTACACATCATGCAAACTGGGCCACTGCAGAGGTTTGTGTAATGTATAATGAAAGTCTGTGTAATGCTGACAGGCTGATGGAATACTCTCAAGGTCAGCTCTATCAAGAGCTACCTAATAAAGTCGCTCTAGTCCCTTCTTAGGAAGGGAATCTTTCAAAGAGTGTAGGCACTTAAAGGCCCGATCCGTGACAACCTTCACCAGAACCTGACCCTAACCCTAACCCGAACCCTAACCCCAAACCCTAACCCTAACCCTAACCTAACCCTAACCCTAACTCTAACCCTCACCCTCACCCTCACGCTAACCCTAACCCTAACCCTAACCCTAATCCTAACCCTAACCCTAACCCTATCTCTATCCCTATCCCTATCCCTATCCCTATCCCTATCCCTATCCCTATCCCTATCCCTATCCCTATCCCTATCCCTATCCCTATCCCTATCCCTATCCCTATCCCTATCCCTATCCCTATCCCTATCCCTATCCCTATCCCTATCCCTATCCCTATCCCAGACCCTGACCCTGACCCTGACCCTAACCCTAACACCAAACCCTAACCCTAACCCTAACATTAACCCTAACTCTAACACTGACCCTAACCCAAACCCTAACCCTAACCCTCAATCTCACCCTCACCCTCACCCTCACCCTCACCCTCACCCTCACCCTCAGCCTCACCCTAACCCAAACCCTAACCCTAACCCTAACCCTAACCCTATCCCTAACATTAAGCCTAACCCTAACCCTAACCCTTACCCTAACCCTAACCCTAACCCTAACCCTAACCTTAACCCTAACCCTAACTCTAATCCTAACTCTAACCTAACCTTAACCCAATCCCAAACCCAAACCCTAACACTAATCCTAACCCTAACACTAATCCTAACCCCAATCCTATCCCTATCCCTATCCCTATCCCTATCCCTATCCCTATCCCTATCCCTATCCCTATCCCTATCCCTATCCCTATCCCTATCCCTATCCCTATCCCTATCCCTATCCCTATCCCAATCCCTATCCCTATCCCTATCCCTATCCCAATCCCTATCCCTATCCCTATCCCTATCCCTATCCCTGACCCTGACCTTGACCCTGGCCCTAACCCTAACCCTAACCCTAACCCTATCCCTAACATTAACCCTAACCCTGACACTAACCCTAACCCGAACCCTAACCCTAACCCGAACCCTTACCTTACTCTAACCCTAACTCTAACCCTAAATCTAACCTAACCCTAACCCTTACGCTTACGCTTACACTAACCCCATCCCCATCCCTATCCCTATCCCTATCCCTTTCCCTATCCCTTTCCCTATCCCTATCCCTATCCCTATCCCTATCCCTATCCCTATCCCTATCCCTATCCCTATCCCTATCCCTATCCCTATCCCTATCCCTATCCCTATCCCTATCCCTATCCCTATCCCTATCCCTATCCCTATCCCTATCCCTATCCCTATCCCTAACCCTATCCTCATGCCTAACCCTAACCCAAACCCTAACACTAACCCTAACCCTAACCCTCACCCTAACCCTAACCCTAACCCTGTCATGGTCAATGACTTAACTATGGTATTTTGTGAACATGTTCGGGATTAATTCCATATAGAGCTAGTGCACATCATGCAAACTGGGCCACTGCAGAGGTTTGTGTAATGTATAATGAAAGTCTGTGTAATGCTGACAGGCTGATGGAATACTCTCAAGGTCAGCTCTATCAAGAGCTACCTAATAAAGTCGCTCTAGTCCCTTCTTAGGAAGGGATCCTTTCAAAGAGTGTAGGCACTTAAAGGCCCGATCCGTGACAACCTTCACCAGAACCTGACCCTAACCCTAACCCTAACCCTAACCCCAAACCCTAACCCTAACCCTAACCTAACCCTAACCCTAACTCTAACCCTCACCCTCACCCTCACGCTAACCCTAACCCTAACCCTAACCCTAATCCTAACCCTATCCCTATCCCTATCCCTATCCCTATCCCTATCCCTATCCCTATCCCTATCCCTATCCCTATCCCTATCCCTATCCCTATCCCTATCCCTATCCCTATCCCTATCCCTATCCCTATCCCTATCCCTATCCCTAACCCTATCCTCATGCCTAACCCTAACCCAAACCCTAACACTAACCCTAACCCTAACCCTCACCCTAACCCTAACCCTAACCCTGTCATGGTCAATGACTTAACTATGGTATTTTGTGAACATGTTCGGGATTAATTCCCTATAGAGCTAGTGCACATCATGCAAACTGGGCCACTGCAGAGGTTTGTGTAATGTATAATGAAAGTCTGTGTAATGCTGACAGGCTGATGGAATACTCTCAAGGTCAGCTCTATCAAGAGCTACCTAATAAGGTCGCTCTAGTCCCTTCTTAGGAAGGGATCCTTTCAAAGAGTGTAGGCACTTAAAGGCCCGATCCGTGACAACCTTCACCAGAACCTGACCCTAACCCTAACCCTAACCCTAACCCTAACCCCAAACCCTAACCCTAACCTAACC